>NC_139556.1:89885331-89906570 GCF_965112155.1 Podarcis liolepis
CAGGCACCCGCCAATGAGACAACCTCAGATTATGTTATGTATTGTATTGAGCTATTATGCGACAGCGAGGTCAACGGCACCTTTGACACGATTGATCTTGCGCCAGCTACAGGCAGGCGGCGCGAGATCAGTTGTGTCAAAGGGGCCGCGAGGGAAACATTGCAAATTGTGTTTTAATTCCATCACTTACAGTTCAAATTCGTTTAGAGAAATCATTAAAAAAATGTTTATTTTCACTAATTGTCGGCATTTTCTTTGACTAACTACTTACTACTTAGGGCTTTCTACTACACATGTGTTTCAGCACACAGTTTTAGTTTTCCATTTCCGCAAAAACGCGCCTAGGGCACACACTATGAATTCTGTGAGCTGCACTTTTTCTTCATTTTACGACGAATGCTAAGCACATAAATGAGCAAATAAAGAAGTTTGTTTCTTTTTCCTCCCTTCTTTTGTAAACAAGAGATAAGGCGTAAGTGTGGTGTCTGACATAAGCATTAAAAAAATTAATTTGGGGGCTAAACTAATTTTTTTTTGGGGGGGGGGGACGCTGGGCGGATCTTTGCACCCCGGTGGCGCATATGCAAAAGACGGCCCTGGCATTACATTCAAACTAATGATTATGGTTTGTTTCACTGCTGACAAACCATCATATGAAGGCAAGGTTCGTTCTTAATTTCCTGAACTAGTTTTATTTTTTGGGGGGTGGCGGGTGGGCAAAACAAACCACAAGCTCTCATATGGACGTAACGCTGAGACAGCTTCTCAATATTTGCGGCTGTTTTCAGTTCGCAAATGATATGTAACTGGTGATTCCCCCCTGCCCATTGTATTGCATTTCCTTTGTGCAGAAGTGAATGGGGTAGAATAATCTAATGGCAGAGTGATTTATGGAATTAATTCTGTAGATTATGTAAATTGCATAATTTCGTCACGGTGGGAAGTGAGAAGAACAGCTTAGGTTTTGGGCAGAAGATGAAATGCGGCAGAACGGGTAAAATGCTGCATGTGGTGATTTCTGGGTAGAACGGAAAATGATGCCTTCTTACCTCCCCAGCGTATCTTATACTAAAGTCTGAAAGGAATTGCTTTCACTTTCTTTTCAGAATTCTAACTATATTAGTGTGTTGTGCAAAAGGGGGAGGGGAGTTATTTGTACTACTCATTTCAGCAAACCCCTTCAAACCCATTGGCTCTGACTTCTGTGTAGATTTATATAGGATTGGGAATTCTAATCTGAAGTAGCCATGGTGAAGTCTGCAGTAGGCTGGTCTTTATTTCAGATTAGTTAATCCAGAAAATATTTGTCTCTGGCGCTGCTCAATGCAGTTTGTGCCCCTGGACATATTAACCCCATGAGAATTCAGTGCTCATCAGAAAAAAAAACCCCAGTTGTCTGGAAATGGGACTACAAAGGGGCACTGATCCAAACATAATATGAGAATCCGGCCCAGGAGCACCACTTTATACAGTAGTTAGAAACAGAGGAAGTAAACTCACTGACTAGAATGGGACAATCACTCAAGGACTGTTCTCCTTGACTTTCAGTAAGTAAACGCTTTCCTACCTTACACAGATTGCTATGAGGCCAAGCAGGTTTTAGCAGACAGGACAGATTATGAATCTGAAATAAATAAATTATGCCACCCAATAATAACTAATTAGTTTGCTACCTGATTATGATTCTGCAAGTGCCATCTGTTGTCTGCGGTAGTACAGCGGGATCCAGCCATAAAAGCTGCAATATCTTACGGGTAAATGAGGCATTGCTGAAAAGTTTTATAGAGCTTGGTCTTTCTTTTTTTAAAGGCACTTATGCAAATTATTTTATGGGCTAATTTACAAATAGCCATACATTTCTGTTGACACTAATATTTTATTTTGTATTTTCATTGATGCTCATTTAGGTCTTTCCTGGATAGCCTGGGGGTTAAACCAAATGTAGTGGCCCCCTCTGTTTAAACATGAATGGACTCGGGTCACATAATAGAAAAGGAAGTCTGTGGTAGACCCCAAATGTGACTTGTAGGTTAGGACATTCCATGCAAATACCCATGTGTTGCATGAACAAATTTGAAAAGGGGGGGGGGTGATTTAAGTTTCTACTGCCAATAGCTTTTTTTGGAACCTGAGAACATTAATCTGTATACTACTGCAACTCTTCAAGATGCGAGCCACGAAAGAGGGTGGTGCTCCTAACATCTAGTGCCAAGAAGGCTATAAAATTGCACATGAAATGTTTCGATCCTAAAATATGATCAAAGCCCCAAATGTTTCTGATTTTACATTTCTTGTGGTAACATGGAAAGAAAGAAAAGTGAAATATTTCCAGCTGGCTGTTTGATATTATATATTCCCTATTGCATGGGGGTTGGACGAGATCACCCTTGCGGTCCCTTTCAGCTTTTACGATTCTAAATAGATAGTCATTGTCTTACATTTTTTGTGGGCCATTCAGATCTCAAACTGGTTTTCCTACAATAAATATTTATTCCACCCTGCCCCACTTCTCCCAGACCCAATACTCCAAGACAAAATCTCCCCCATCCCACCCAGGAATTCAAGAATGTGGATTATTTCTTTCTGAATTCTGTCTTCCCAAGTAATGGTCCCCAGGGATACCCTATCAGATACAGTATCAGTTATACTGCAGGCATGGCTGACTGTTTCTCATTGGGTGTGGTAGATCAGAAGCCAGGGAGACCAACAATGGTTGGATCCAGAGTCAATGACAGACTGAGTCCTCTTCCCTCTTCCCTGCTGATTTCTGCAAGGACAACACTTAGGCAAATGGCCACCCCCTGAACTGTTTGTAAGTAGAAAGGGGTGCATATGGCTCTGGCTGAGAGCAGACTGAGATTGGCCACACCCTGTTTTCATAATGAACCAGCCTTCACTGAGTGCAAGGTTCCAGTAGTAGATAGGTAGCCGTGTTGGTCTGCCATAGTCAAAATAAAAAAATTCCTTCCAGTAGCACCTTAAAGACCAACTAAGTTAGTTCTTGGTATGAGCTTTCGTGTGCATGCACACTTCTTCAGATAGGTATCTGAAGAAGTGTGCATGCACACGAAAGCTCATACCAAGAACTAACTTAGTTGGTCTTTAAGGTGCTACTGGAAGGAATTTTTTTTATTTTGAGTGCAAGGTTTCACTTTTAGCAAGGAATGCAAGCGCATAACATCTAATCCCAATGAATTCTCCAAGATCGCGTTTCTCCATGGCATCTTGAAACAGCTAGCTCAGAAGCTACAGACATAAAACTCTTTGTAACTGGGATGTTACAAAAGATCTTTATACCTAAACAGCTCACATTTCAGAAGTGTAATCTGGGTGGTGCTCCAAGGACAGGAGAGACCCTGCGGTGCCTGAAACTCCTCAGATGAAAGTGTTAAATTTGCAGGAGAGAAGCTGTTATTTTCTTATTTTCCTCTTCGTGACATCGATTTGTGTGGCTAACATTTTAGTAATAAGAGGCATAATGTAAAGCTGTGGCCTGCTGCGAGGGGGAAGTTACCCATTGAGTGAACACGGCGGGGCCTATTCATAAATATTCATTAAGTCCTGCTTCATTGAAAATGAAATTTAAGTACTTAGGATAATGGAATAAAAGTAGGTGGAAGGCTCTTTCGCATAGGCTAAGAAAATGGGGCTCAGGAGGAGACAAAGCAAAAGAGGTATGTGGTGGGGGGAGGCCTGGCCATGTTTTCAGATGAAAACCTGAATGTAATGCTATCCTGATTTTTAAAGGAACTTAGACATTCATCATACCTTAAGCCAAAATACCCCCTTATAGTAGCGATGTAGCTCAATGGAAGAGCATGCTGCTCTGGCTGCCATGAACTAGGAAGCCCAATTCAAAATGTTAGCCACTGGCATGGACAGCCCTAAATGCCTTGGGACCCAAAGACCTAAAAGAGGACATTTCCTAACATCAACCACTGTGGACTTGCGATCATCAGATGAGGCTTTGTTTGTGGTGCCACCACTGGGAGCGTCCTACTTGATGCTGACCTGGGACAGAGCCTTTCCAGTGGTAGTTCCCTGTTTGTGGAATGCCTTCCTCTCTCAATGCAGCCGTACCTTGCTTTTCAAACACCTTGGGAGTCAAATGTTTTGGCTCCTGAACAATCAAAAACCGCAAGTGGTTTTCAAACGTTCTTTGGAACCCGAACATCTGAT
The DNA here is from genome assembly GCF_965112155.1 of Podarcis liolepis. Lineage (NCBI taxonomy): Eukaryota > Metazoa > Chordata > Lepidosauria > Squamata > Lacertidae > Podarcis > Podarcis liolepis. The sequence goes on from NC_139556.1 coordinate 89,889,511, forward strand.
GGGACTTTTGTGGCTTCTGATTGGCTGCAGCCAATCGGAAGCCACGCCTTGGTTTCCAAATGATTTGGACTTCCAGAACGGATTCTGTTGAACTTCCAAGGTACCACTGTATTGACTTTCAGGAGGAATTTTGAAAATCTTCCTGTTTATCCAGGCACTTGATGGACGAAAGCTCATGTTTCTGGCAACCCAGATATCAGTTGTTTGGAGAATCTTTTTAACCACATTTAGAATGTTTTAAACTGTTCCTAGAATACTTTTAGAAAAAATGTTGATGTGTTTTCTGCCCCGAGCTCCTTCTGGGGAAGGATGAGAATAAATCATCATAGTCCCCATCATCTCCAGGTACAACTGGAAAAGACTTCTTGCCTGAACCCCTGGAGAGCTTCTTCCTGTCAGTGTGGACAATGCTGAGCTAGATGGACCCATTATCTGATTCACCACAATGCAGCTTCCTATGTCCCTGTGCCCCAAAGTCAAGGGGAATACCTGTGCACATTTCATTTCAGGAACAAAACCCTCGCTAGTCTTTCAGTAACACACACTTCACCTGCATTTTTCATTTTTCAGATGGCTTGGCTCACAATAGGTTTCCCCTGAGGTGTACCTTGTAATTCTTTGCTGTGGATGCCACAGCTGTTGAAAGAGGGGAAGAAATCTTTATGAAATTGCACAGTGGGTACTAGCTTGCCTTTGGCGTTTGAGGAAGAAATGGGCTTACTGGATCTAAGCCAGTGCGCATCAGAAGACTGGAAGAGAATGAAGTCCTGAAGGCTCGTAACTCCCCAACCAATTGCCGAGAACTCTTTCAAGGCCTACTTCTAGCCAAATGATGTTAGCAGTTCTGTGTGATGGACTCAGAGCATCTCATATCCTTCCACATCCGGGCCAGGAAAAACAGATAAGCATATTTTACATTGGAGGCCCCTATTCAAATTACATTCATGATGTGCCCTATGAGCATGGCAAAGGTGGCTGCAGAAGCAACCTGGCTAGCTAGCTGACTGGGAAGAGCTGTTGCCTCTCAGCCAAGACATGGCTGGTTCTATCCATGCTACAGGAGGAGAGTAAAGGGATGAACCTTGCAAAGAGCCATAGCTCAGAGGAAGAGCATGTTTTGCACCCAGAAGGTCCCAGTTTCCATCCCAGGCATTTCCAAGTAAAGCTAGGAAAGATTGCTATCTGAACCCCATCACTGGAGACAATATTGTGCTAGGGGGATCAATGGTACGAATTGGTATAGGGCAGTTTCCTATGAGGTAGGGGGCATTTCGTCCTACCTGGAGATGCCAGGTTTTGAACCTGGGACCTTCTGTATGCAAAGCAGATGCTCTGCCACTGAAGTACAGCCCTCCCCCAACTCCCAACTCAGGGGCTTTTATTCCTGCTCCATGATTGCAGTCATAGGATTGTTGTCTTCCACATGGCGGTGTATGTTTTGACTCCACAGAGTGGGAAGTGATGGAGACAGGATGTTTGTGTTGCTGTGTTCCTTGAAGTGGGACTATTGCCCTTTGTTCATTCTCTCTTTGCTGTCTGATGCTAGAGAGAGAGGGAGCCATGTTGCAGTGCTCCGTGTGTGTTTAGATGTAAATAAAGTAGATTAGCCAAAATGCTGAGTTGCTGAGCTCTGTTATGCAAGCTGCACAAATTCTGCGGATTCCTAAGTGTGCTGATGTTTCTTGGCATCAGTCGCTGTGATGTTCGGGCAGAAGAAAGCTTATGAAGCTCCCGAACAAGCGACCAGGAGGGAGGGAACATGCCAGTCGGGCATGTGTCTCTCCAGGGTCCTACTCGACTGTAGGGTGAACTCCTGACACTAGCTTGGATACTAAGCTAAGCTAATTCAGGTTGCAAGACTATAGTCTTTGAGAGGGTGTTACAGAGGCCATTATATGTTTTGGAGCCTCCTCGCTGAGGACAGGGTAAGAGTGAGGAATGTCCACCCTCACACAGAGAGAGATATTTTATGAGAAACTTTGCTGCCGCCATGGAAATCTCTACCAATATCAGAGCACCAAAGTTTGGTGAGGGTAAGAGGGGGTTTGCCAGGGGCGGACTGGGTGAAGGCATGAATCCACTTTCCACAGCCTTCACAGTAGAATCAACGCACATTCACACATGAGGGAGAAACACACCAGCCTGACAGCATATGTATGGAACTAGTGAGAGAAAAATAAATTTAAAATAAGAATCCACATGGGACCCCCCCCTCCCCCAAAACATCACTTAACAGTAGCCCTTGCTACACGATTTGCAGAAGAGGTATGCAAGAAGTAAGAATAATCATGGGGATTTCCTGATTTATTTATTTTTGGTGATTTTTAAATGTCACTGAAGTCAATTACCCTGATGTAGGTTTTTCATCATTTCTTTAAATAGAGGAGAATGCACATAGCCCACATTTCATTTATTTATGTTAAATTTCTATACTGTCCTTCATCCAAGAGTCACGGGGCACTTTGCAAAACAAAAACACAAAATTGTGCACCATAATAACAAACAATAACAATAATTCCACTCTCAGATTGATAAAATGATTAATAAAGGCATCATTCTTTATCAATCTAGCTCCCCCCCAATACAAAATAATGAATTAGCACCCACATGAGTAAAATGTGCATTTTATCTTCAAGTGTAAGATAAGCTGAGGACACTTCTTTTCTCAAAAGAAAATAATAATTGCATTATTAGGTTTGTGTTGTAAATAGGTTTCCAATTAATATTTCCTTTATGCAGATGTGAAACCTTGAGAATACCAAGTCCTTGAGACCCTCCCCCCCCCCCGCCCCTTGTAGTGTGTAACTAAAGTTTCCAAATTGCCATTCTCAGCTGAGGATGTTCCACAAGATTGAAGAAATGACCTTTACGGTGCAATAACATTCCTTAGCCGTCAGGAATTAGCACGTTGCATCTATCATTCTTGCAAGCCTTTAAGGTATGTGCACAGTTCTGTTATGTCATTCCTGTAATGATGTTATAGCCTTGAGAGAGACTTTGCTCTCCTCAGCGCAGCTATAGCCCAGAAAATTTGTGCTCTTGTTACTGCTTTATGTTATTACCACCATGTGATGTGTCACAAAATAGAACTTTCTCTTTGCTTAAAAAAATGTGTTCTGTAATCCTACGGATGCAATTATTTTATGTTATTTTATTGGTGATTCCAGGTCACTATGTTCCAAAACTTTAGGAAGGTGGTTGCAATACTTTTCAGGTCCATGGCAACTTCCCTAGAAGTTAACCAAGCCATGTTCTCCTTCCTTCCTTCCTTTCTTTGGCGATCCCTTGTAGCCGAGTAAGATTGACTTCCATAAACACGGTTTTAACAATGAGTCCATAGGTGACTGTGGAGGCCAATTCTGGATCCACACGTCCTTCTACAGTAGGGACATTGGTTTCCAGGTGGGAGTTGATCACGGTCAGGGTTTGCCAAGCATGCCTTTCTCTTAGCACGTTTTCCCCTTGCATCCTGAGTTCAAGTGTCTTCAAAGGCTGTTCTCCAATTGGAGTGCTCGCAGGCAAGTGTTTCCCAATTGTTGGTGTTTATACTACATTTTTTAAAATTTGCCTTGAGAGAGCCTTTAAACCTCTTTTATTGACCACCAGCATTACACTTTCCATTTTTAAGTTCGGGATAGAGTAGTTGCTTTGGAAGACGATCATCAGGCACAACATGACCAGTCCAACAAAGTTGGTGTTGAAGAATCATTGCTTCAACACTGCTAATCTTTGCTTTTTCCAGTACACTGGCATTAATTCGCCTGTCTTCCCAAGTGATGTGTAAAAATTTCCGGAGACACTGTTGGTGGAATCTTTCGAGGAGTTGGAGATGACATTTATAAGTGGTCCATGTTTCACAAGCATACAGTAAGGTTGGTAGTACAATAGCATTGTAAACAAGCATTTTGGTTTCTCTGCGAACGTCCCGGTCCTTAAACACTCTGCACTTCAGTCGGGAGAAAACAGCACTTTTATTATTTATATGCCCCCTCCCCAGCTGACTGGGTTCCCCATAAACTGTGCTTTTGTAGTCTTTCCTCACTATGTAGGAAGGTTTGTTTGTTTTTTCCGTGAGGCCCCACATCCTAGTCTATGAATCAGCAGTTTAAAATTGCAGCTCAGAATAAAATCAGGAGTAAAGCTGCTTGCAAAGGTGCAATCTACAAAGCCCTTCTTGTGCACCCCTTTGATTCATTTCAGCTTCACTGGACCAGACGTGACACTCTGTGGACGGTATCCCGGGACTTTTCAGTAATGATTAACATGTCCAGAGAAGGCATGTCTGGATTCACTGGGTTATTTTGTTAGCTTGGCTTATTAACCCAATTTTTAGGGCCGGATTGACTATTAAATAGGCAAATATATTGTGTCGGGCTTGGGGAACTGCTCGTTCTTGCCACTTAATGCACTTGCCAAAGCTTCAATGCAGGAGCTAATAAAAATGAATTTACTTAACCAACCAGCCATTAATGCAAGAAAAGAATTTTATTTGCCCAAGTTTAAAAGTGAGCCCAGGAAAACAAATAACAATGCAGTTAAATATATGTCTGCAGTATATTTAACTGAGTTTATTTCATGTGCCACATGGATCAAAATCTGATTACATTTTATTTTATTATAGTAATTAAACTGCAGGTGTCATTAGAATGAGCTACATTTAGGCTTGTAAAGCGTAAGGTGCCCTACTGACTTGGAGCGTTCACCCTGTTTAAAATTGTTAAGGTACCCAAAGGAGATGAGGCACAGTACTTGCTCTGGTGGCAGCTGTCAGAATGGGTTTTGTTAGCAAAAGCTCGGAGGTCTGTTAGAGCGAAGTGGCTTTTGCCGAGGGCACCAAGGGAGAGCGAGGAAAGTCAGGCCACTAAGCTCACAAATTTCTCAGGCTAATAACCTGCCATGAGCATCCAAGGGTGTAACAAACCAAGGGGACACCAGGATCACACCACCTTCAAAAGAGGTGATGGAGCCGCTGTTATCCTTATCTTGCAAGGTACCATCGTTTTTGTTGTGGTGACATCTGAAGATAGGGACCTTTCTCTCAATTTTTGCTTAGTTGAAGTATCCACTAGTGGGTGGTGGTGGTTTTTTTTGGGGGGGGGATGCAGAGAGGCTTAACTGACCTCCTAGCAGGTGAGTCACTGCTGCTTACCTGGAGGAGGACAGCGGGGAGGGCTGCGTGGTGGAAATGCACTGACAACGTTGCTAGATTGACTCTGCCGGTGTGTTTTCACCACGCCACCCTCCCTGTCACCTCATTCCTCGCTGACCCAGGAAGCAGCAGAGACTCACCTGCTAGGAGGTCAGGTGAGTGCTACCATGCCATCCACTACTAGAAGAGCTTTGTACAGTCATGGTACTATATAAAGATATAGTGGGCAGAGTGTTAGGCTAGGACCAAGGAAACTGGGACTCCAAGCTCCGACCTGCTCATTAATCCAAGATCTGGTTATTTCATATCAGAAGTCGTGAAGACTGAATTCTTCAAGCATCCCTAAGAAGTGCTTCACGCTGTTTCTGTTTATATGAACACAGCATCAGCTTCAGTTTCCTTTTCTTCCCAATGCCTGGTTGCATGTTGGTCATTAGGATGAATGGAAATAGCAAAAGCTTTTCTCTGCCTTCCTTGTTCAAAACAAATCAAGAGACTTGCATGAAGATTTATAATTATGAGGAGAGAAAAAATGAAGCTCTCCCCCATCTTTTTTTAATAACCAGAAACTAACGCAACGGGCTATATTGATTCATTCCGGGGTTTTTCATTTTCCCGTCTTTAACAAAAACAGAATCGGAGAAGCCCCCTGCATGAGCATTCATGTTTGCTGGCGTTCATCTTGTCGGCTAAAATAATTCATTGATCACTAATCACCTGTGGTTGTTTGCACACTACGGTTTCCCTTTGTAGCAGAAAACCGCACCAGGGCTCATAGGTGCCACAGGAAGTAATCAATAACAAGGCCTCATGAAGTTCTTACTGAGAAGACTCTGGAAGGCTTTTGTGGAGTGGGGAGAAAACAGTTATAAAAACAAACACTCATTTTGACTGCTAAGAAAGGTCTGTCTCACATTCCCCTATCTGCCTTCCACAGTCCACCAAATACTATAGGAGTCTCAATCTACTCCCCTCCCCTCATATCTCTCTTCATGTTACAAATAAAGTTGAACACTTACTTTTTGATCTCTTCCTTTTGCAAAGCCTGACAGGATATATATATATATTTAAATCCTACCCATATCTATGCAGAAGTAAGTCCTGAATTCAATGGGGCTTACGACCAGGTGAGTCGCATCAGGATTGCAGCCTTAATCAATCTCAGACTAATAGCACTTTCAGAGTTTACATTTTCCCCTGGTACTCATAAATTGCCCATGGAAATTCACAACCCAAAGGCTGCATGGTTCTCTAGAAAGGATTTGCCATCTTTGGAAAACAGCCATGCAATGATTACTGCGTCTGTGTGCAATTCCTAGTTGCATTATTCAGAAAACTAAGTGGCATAACCTTCTGGATTTGACGAATTGTCAAAACATCAGAACCTAAATTTATTATCTCATTCATTCAGCTGCTGTAATTATTCTTGGGAAGATGGAGATGTCTGTAATGGCCAAGTATTTGGACAGAATTTCTGAGTTGTTCATATTTAAAGGAATGGCCCGTTCCCAAATGTTAAGCTGCATAAGACCACCAGAATCCCCCTGATTGTGCAGATTCAGAGAGACTTTGGGGATGTCAGTTAATATTTGCACGCTGGATAGTTCAGTGTGTCGCTCCAATTATCCGAAGCTCGATCACCGCGTGTAATCATAATTTGTTCACCAAACTACCCAGGCCTGTCAGAGCAGTGGCTGAAATTAAGCCTCTGCCGCATGCACACAGCTTATGAAAAATTGAATGGCAGTCCATTTTCACAAAACATGACAAACACAAAAGGAAATTACGAATTAATTTTAAACCCCCTCCTATCAAGCTGAGGGAGCCTTTGTCTTACTGAAGGCTGGCATCCAGGCTGATATGCTTAATTAGTATCAAGCATCTCTAAATGGCTGCTGATTGACAGTCAAAATCACTCAGTGCCCTAACTCTGAAACCTGCTCCAACTTGGAGTTAAGAACATAACAATTGGCTTATGGAGGCAAAACAGAATCTGCTGACATGACTAATGAATTAAACACACATCGGTTGAAATGTGCCTGGCACCCACATAATGCGCAGGACAATTAAAATAGTCTATGATTGAAAATTAATGGAGCATAAGGCTATCAATAGCTATTAGTCAGTAGCTGTCAACAGGGTGGAGAGGCATTGCTCAGCTGGCTTCCCAACATGGGGGTCACTGCTGGTAACCAAGAGGGAGAGGGAAGAGGAGGCAGGAGGTTGGCACAGTGTGGGCACAGTGGCAGACCCCATCTGAACCTCCAGATCCTGTTCCCACACCGACCCTCCAGCTCACCCATCTCACTCTTGGTTACTAGCAGTGAGCTTCTTATTGGGAAGCCATTTGGGCAATGCCACCCCATCTGACTTCTGGGCACTACTGCTTCAGTCAAGATGGCTATATGGCATCTCCATGCTCACTTTCCTTCCTTCTGAGACTGACAGGGTTCATGTGTTCATATGCTGGAAGGATCTAGTTGGCCTTTGTTTGAAACAGGATTCTGGGCTAGATGGATTTTTGGTCTGATTCATCCGTGCCCTTTTGTATGGCTAAGCAGGAATGAGATCTTAGGGTTGTGATGACAGGTTGACTCAGTGTGCAGTGCCTACGGAGCTCATGTTAGGGGTCATTAAGAAAGGGACGGAAAATACAATGGCTAACACAGTACTCCTTTATACAAATCAATGTCGCAACCAGAAGTGAAATGCTGTGAGCTGTTCTGGCCATTGCATTTTTTTTTAAGGGATATTGCAGTGGTGGAAAAGGTTCAGAAAGGGGTAATCAAAGCAAGAGGTTGGAGCACACTTCTGTCATTTCCCCAAGAGCTTGGAGAAATGATAGAGGTATGTAAAGTTATGCATGTTTTAGAGAAAGAAGATAGGGAACACTTTCCCTGCCCCTCTCATAATACTAGAATGCAGCTGCAGCCAATGAAGTGGGATGGTAGGAAATTCAGGGCAGACAAAAGTACTTGTTCACACATTGCATAGTTAAACTATGGCATCTGCTACCACAATAGGTAGTGGTTGCCATTCTGGAGGATAAGGCTGCTAGACATGATCATGCTATCTGTCTGTCTATCTATCTATCTATCTATCTATCTATCTATCTATCTATCTATCTATCCACCTATGCACAAAGCCTCCCTGCATGATTTGATGCAATATGCCTCCAAGTACCAATTGTGGAAGGTCAAAAGTGGAAAAATATTATTGCATTCACGTCCTGGTTTGTGCTTCCCATTTGCATGTGGCTAGATACCAGGAACAGAATGTAAGACTGACAGGGCATAGGTCTGATGCAACAGGGCTCTCCCTTATGTCCTTATGTCCTTCTGTTCTTCCATTCAAGTGATAAGGAGATTACGAATGTTCAGATGAAGTTGCTTAGCACAGATCATTCTTCTGATCGGCTGTTTCATTTCTTCTTAATGTCTTGGGTTGGCAATGCCTTAAAAGTCCATTGCTGAGACTGTTCTTAGGCTCGTTGCTGGAAATCTAGCACACTTGTGAAAGAACAGCAAACATGATAATGGCCCAAGTGCCCTTTAAGCGTTTTCTGTTGGCTTAGTTTTGAATGGGAAAATCCATTCCCTTCCCTGCCATGTTTTGGGTTAGCTTATTATGAAGCAAGCAACATGGAACATTTTGGAATAGGCATGAGCAAATGACATATATTCTGTTCCTTTATTGTCCCATTGCTCCACTCTTTCATTTGACTCTTGCCAGATTCCAATAAAGCAGGTGATTTTCCAGAATGGATTCTGGAATTGCAGTTTTCAGTTCCTTGGCTTCACTGGTGTTGTTTGTTGATTCTGTGTTATTGGTCCACCTTGATGCGCTTGTTCATCTGATTGCATCAAGGCACCTTTTTTGTGTGCTCTTTACTGCTATGCACCCCTCCAGTTGTGTTGTGGGGAAAAGTATGCAGAAGGATCTCATTAACCATATGTGCAACTGCATCGATATTGCTTTTCTCTGTGTTTTGTCAGTGCACATCTGTGCTTCAGTGATGTAGAGGGGAGGCAAGACACAAGTGAAGAGAAGGAACTGAAAGAACTCAGTGGATTGGAACAGCATCAGTTTTGCTTTGGAAACAAGAACAGATCACTTGGGACCCTAAAATCCAGAGAGAAATTTGGATGAGAATTTGGGGGAGTGTCCTTCTGTAAGAAAGTGTTCCTCGTGTGGAGCTAATGTGAGAGAGTCCATTGCAGCAACAAAAGGATGGGCTCAGTTTTGGAAGCCCAGATTCCTTGCAAGCCGTGAATCTTGGAGTGGTAGGAAGCAACCATATTAGTCTATCTAGTGCAGGGGCATCAACCCCCACTGACAGCAGCTTGCCAGGGTTTCAGACGTGGATCTCAACCAGGCATACCTAGAGATGTCAGGGATTGACCCTGGGGACTTTTTGGCTCGACCACTGAGCTACAGCTCTTGTCCTAAAGGTCCCTTAACCTGAATTATCTCACACAGGTTGTGGATAGGGGCTGCATGAGATAATAAAATCATGATAATGATAATGATAATTATTATTTATACCTCACCCATCTGGCTGAGTTTCCCCAGCCACTCTGAGTGGCTTCCAACAGAACACTAAAATACAATAATCTATTAAACATTAAAAGCTTCCCTAAACAGAGCTGCCTTCAGATGTCTTCTAAAAGTTTGGTAGTTGTTTTTCTCTTTGACATCTGGTGGGAGAGCGTTCCACAGGGCGGGTGCCACTACCGAGAAGGTCCTCTGCCTGGTTCCCTGTAACTTGGCTTCTCACAGTGAGGGAACCACCAGAAGTCCCTTGGTGCTGGACCTCAGCGTCCGGGCAGAACAATAGGGGTGGAGATGCTCCTTCAGATATTCTGGACCGAGGCCATTTAGGGCTTTAAAGGTCAGCACCAACACTTTGAATTGTGCTCAGAAATGTACTGGGAGCCAGTATAGGTCTTTCAAGACCGGTGTTATATGGTCTCGGTGGCGGCTCCCAGTCACCAGTCTAGCTGCCACATTCTGGATTAGTTGTAGTTTCCGGGTCACCTTCAAAGGTAGCCCCACATAGAGCACATTGCAGTAGTCCAAGCAAGAGATAACTAGAGCATGCACCCCCAGTCACCAGTCTAGCTGCCGCATTCTGGATTAGTTGTAGTTTCCGGGTCACCTTCAAAGGTAGCCCCACGTAGAGCGCATTGCAGTAGTCCAAGCGGGAGATTACTAGAGCATGCACCACTCTGGCAAGACAGTCTGCGGGCAGGTAGGGGCTCAGCCTGCGTACCAGATGGAGCTAGTAGACAGCTGCCCTGGACACAGAATTAACCTGCACCTCCATGGACAGCTGTGAGTCCAAAATGACTCCCAGGCTGAACACCTGGTCCTTCAGAGGCACAGTTCAGGACCAGGGAGTCCTCCACACCCGCCCGCCTCCTGTCCCCCCAAAACAGTACTTCTGTCTTGTTAGGATTCAGCCTCAATCTGTTAGCCACCATCCATCCTCCAACCACCTTCAGACACTCACACAGGACCTTCACCACCTTCAATGGTTCTGATTTGAAAGAAAGGTGGAGCTGGGTATCATTTGCATACTGATGAACACCCAGCCCAAACCCCCATATCCAAGTGATTAATATATTTTTGCTTCTCTTCAAATTCTTTGGATGTTTTACTTGGCCTGCAAGCTCTACACTAGGTGTGTGGAAGCTTTGGCCCTCCAGATGTTGCTCAGTGGCAGCTTCCACCATCCCTGGCCATTGGCCATGGCTGCTAAGGCGTATGGGAGCTGTAATTACGGAACATCTGGAGAGCTAAAAGTTCTCCACCTTTGCTCTACACAAACCTTGATATGCCTCTGAGATATCTTAGAGGAAGTGATCCATAAAGTGAATTAAATAACAAACATTTATTTTGGGGAGAAATAAGGTGTCAACTATAATTGTAAGGATAAAATGAGACAAAATCCCACAGAGTCTATTCTTGGATGAATGGATAGAAACGCATTAAATAGCTTACATTCTCAGAATCTTGATATGTTCTCAAAAGAGAGAGAAGGAAAACTCCAAAGAAAAAGATAGAATTTACCTCTGTCGTCTTTAAAAGTGCATACAATAGAATTAGCGGAGGCAGCACCATTAATAATCTGTTATATTGCTCCATCAATTACCTGGCTCAGCATGCCATTTAAGAAAGGACTCTAATAAATTCTATTTCCTGCTGTTGAGGGATGTTAGCCATCCATTTGCGGGGAGGTTTTAATTTACAGGGATGTGAAACAATGTTTGACCCAGTGGTTATTAAATGGGAGGCAAGAGAAGATACAAATGGTCATACAATTTTGTTTAATGCTTTTGACAAATGAAAACAACTCTGAACCAATAGTTGACCTCTGCAAATTATTTTTGCAGATGCACCAGCTCTGGTGATGTATCCATATCCATATCTAACATATCTATATCTCCATCTCTTTTTGCCATCTATACATAACCCATAGCTCCCAATGCTGACAAAAAGTCATTGGCATACATGACCCATCTTTCCTTCCTGTTTTCCTTCCTGTCCACATTGTGGCACAAAATACAAAGTGTTAGCATACCATGATCCACGGGACACACATTCCCCCAATGCTGGAAGATGCACAAAGCCATCATGGTTAGCAGGCCATAATAGTGCGTACACACACACACACACACACACACACACACACACATCCCTGCCAGTATTCAATCCCTGAATTCCAGTTTTCCCAATTCATTATTGTTGGTGCTGACCTTTAAAGCCCTAAACGGCCTTGGTCCAGTATATCTGAAGGAGCGTCTCCAACCCCATCGTTCTACCCAGACACTGAGGTCCAGCACCGAGGGCCTTCTGGTGCTTCCCACACTGCGAGAAGCCAAGTTACAGGGAACCAGGCAGAGGGCCTTCTCGGTAGTGGCACCCGCCCTGTGGAACGCCCTCCCACCAGATGTCAAAGAGAAGAACAACTACCAGACTTTTAGAAGACATCTGAAGGCAGCCCTCTTTAGGGAAGCTTTTAATGTTTGATGCGTTACTGTATTTTAATATTTTGTTGGAAGCCGCCCAGAGTGGCTGAAAGCCCAGCCAGATGGGTGGGGTATAAATTTATTATTATTATTATTATTATTATTATTATTATTATTATTATTAATGTTAATAAGCCTGCACCCAGTGGAGGGAAATGAGGCAGGATTGACGTAAGTTCTGAAGTGGTAGAATACTCTTTACCACTTCAAAGTGCACATGGGGAAACTGTATTCCCTTGGTAACACAACACTCCCCTATACAACACCCCTACTTCACGCAAGTGGAAAACTGGTGCAAGATGAAGTGGTGAAAATATTTATTATGCCTTTGCAGTGTGTCAATTGCCCTGATGCCTTGACCCTTCCTCTCTATTCCTCTTGGTTAGCAACAGCAACCCGCCTGCCAGGAAGCTTGAGTAGCTGCTTCACCCCACCCAGCAGGCCAATCCAGGTGGGCTGGACTCAGAGAAGTCCCTCCTCTCCATCACAGAATCACAGAATCACAGAATCATAGAGTTGGAAGAGACCACAAGGGCCATCGAGTCCAACCCCCTGCCAAGCAGGAAACACCATCAGAGCACTCCTGACATATGGTTGTCAAGTCTCTGCTTAAAGACCTCCAAAGGAGACTCCATCAAAGGACATGGTCTTTTATTTCTCCATAAGGTAGTGCAGCCCTGTCTTTAACACAACGGGACTCTACCATTCTACTCCACTGCTTGTATAGCAGCGGGTCAACATAGCTGTACGAGGAAAGGTAGTTAGCCTGGCCTCTTTAGTGCAAAGTTCAAATAAAATGTGGTACTGCATACTAAACATCTCTGGTGTTTCCTCTGACAATTCTAAGCCATAGCTACCATTGGGATATAAGCAGAAGCAAATATAATAACCTCTTTTTTATGCCCAGTGCCCTCTATAGAGATCAGAAATATAAAAGAGGGAGCAAGGCTAAGGCAATACTGTAAATAACTGTTATAAAGATGCTTAAAACTATAAATAACTGTTGTAAAGTTGCTTGCACTGTAAAAAGATGAGTGAGTCTTTGAGGCCATTCGAAATGTATTTTTGGTTTTTAAATAATGAGTAATAAGAGGCTGGGTTTTAGTATTATTTACTGTGTTGCAATTAAATTGTTGATCATATACGCAGGCTTGGCAGGAGCAGCGCATTAATTTATCAAATGGTAGGAGAAAGAGCGAGAAGAGGCTTGGCAAAACTGTGGGTCTGGTGGAACAGCAATGACCATTACTGCAGAAAAGGGAGCCCCTCCCTTTGGTAGGAAAGAGAGACAGTCTCTGAATGCATGCTGTTCTTGCAGGCACAAAGCACTCTGTCTTCACCCATTCATTAACCTCATCCATTCATTAACCTGATTAGAGCTAACAGTGCTAGGTACCTAATTTTCTGCTCATGCACTCTGCAAAGACAAAATAAAATGGGTCTCTTCCAAGCCCCAAACCATAAGTAGACATATTTAAGGGAATGGTTACAAAGTGAGTTGTCCAAGATCACTAACCCCTGAACTCAATTTGATCACTGGTTTATTTTCACACTCAAGGGGGTATACCAGGGTTTGAACTGAGATCAAAACAAGTGTGTGACTGAGGGGGAGGAGATACATACATTCTGAAGAGTAGTGAAAGTGATAAAGGGGCCCCTGACCATTAGGTCCAGTCGTGACCTGGGGTTGTAGCGCTCATCTTGCTTTATTGGCCGAGAGAGCCAGCGTACAGCTTCCGGGTCATGTGGCCAACATGACTAAGCCGCTTCTGGCAAACCAGAGCAGCGCACGGAAACACCGTTTACCTTCCCGCTGGAGTGGTACCTATTTATCTACTTGCACTTTGACGTGCTTTCAAATTGCTAGGTTGGCAGGAGCAGGGACCGAGCAACGGGAGCTCACCCCGTCGCGGGGATTCGAACCGCCGACCTTCTGATTGGCAAGCCCTAGGCTCAGTGGTTTGACCCACAGCGCCACCCGTATCCCTTAGTGAAAGTGATACTTTGCCCAGAAAATGAATGCTTTGGAATGCAGTGAATCTTTATCCTGGGGATGAGGAACTTGTGCCTGTTTCCTTGTTGCTGGACCAGAATCCCCATCACCCCTGACCACTGACCATGCTAGTAGGGCTGGTGGGAGCAGGACTCCAACAACATCTACAGGGTTCTCCCTTCACATTTAGATGCTTCTGAATGCCAGTTGCTGGAAACCACAGGAGGGGAGAGTTGCATTCAGATCCTGCGTGCGTATTTCCTATGCATTTGGGTGGCCACTGTGAGAACAAACTAGATGGGCCATTGGCCTAATCCAGAAGACTCTTCTTACATTCCCCATCAATGCTTTAGCCCTTTACAGTTATGAAAAGGAGACTGGGGACATGCTTGCTAGCTCTGCCCTAACCATTGCATCGTTGCCTCCCATCTGGCAGCAAAGATCTGAAGATGTTGGGGCTGCTCCACAGATGTAAGCTTGCCATGTTATTTAATACCTTTACTGGGCACTGAAGCCATCTTCAGACCTTCCCTAGCAAAGTTCAGGAAAGAAACAGGGACTCATAGATTTGTGTGCTAGTTCCATCCCTCCCCCCATCATCCTAATAATAATAATAATAATAATAATAATAATAATAATAATAAATTTTTATTTATACCCCATCCTTCCTGGTTCAAAAACCGGGCTCAGGGCGGCTGACAACAAATTTAAAACACTTAATTATAAAGCAGCATAACATACAGTATAAAAACATGAATAACAATAAAAAATAAAAATAAAAAATCAATTAAGGGGAAATAAGCATTAGATAATCCCCAGGGCTAGCTGGCTGAATGGGTCCTACTTGGGCCAGCAAGGAGGCCAGGGGAGAATTAGCTGTGGGGTCTCAGAGTGGGTAATTTTCATAAAAGGGGAGGGAAGAGAAGGGAAATAAAAGATCAGGCTGAATTCAAATTAAAGGCCAGGTGGAATAGCTCTGTCTTACAGGCCCTACAGAAGGTTAAATCCTGCAGGGCTCTAGTCTCATGGGACAGAGCATTCCACCAGGTCGGAGCCATCACTGAAAAGGCCCTGGCCCTGGTGGAGGATAGTCTGACTTCCTTAGGGCCCAGGGCCTCTAAACTATGGCTATTTGTGGACCTTAAGGTCCTCTGCGGGGCATACCAGCAGAGGCGGTCCCTCCAGCTCATAGGATCTTCTCAAGTGGGAAGCTTTCTTGTGTTCTCATGAGGCACCCCACACATTACAGAACCTCTATTTTTTCTGGGTTTTCTGAAACATGCAGGTAGGCTATAGGAATAGAACACACGCTCTGCTTCACACTTTCTCCTTCCAATGCACAGATCACAAGAGGGCAGGGCATGCAAATACAGCCTTTCTAATTGCATGGAGGAAGGATGCCTGCAAAGAACTTTTGCTGAATTTCTTTCTCCCACATTTCAGAATGCCTATGTGACTTTGGGGTAAAGTGGTCAAATTTTAAATGCCATTGCTGCAGACCGGAGTTGTGGGTTCGAGACTAGGATGAAAATGGTTCCGACAAAGGATGTGGGTCTTTCCCATGGAAGAGGGGCAGCCACTTACACAGCCATGAATACATGAATACATGGTGACAGCACATCAACAGAGGTGACAGCACATCAACAGAGGTTTCGCCTTCAGGAAAATACTTCCCAGATACTTTCTGTTTGATAATGTGCATCATGGAATCAAGAGACAAAATAAATCTTTGCCTCCGTTCCCAGCTGCATACAGGGCTTTTCCCACTTAGAGTGTAAAGGTGATACCTTTTACCCATAAGTAGAATGAACTTTTTTCATGTGCTTGGCTAGATATTCCTTTTGGCTGCATGACGCATCGCTGCACATTAGTTACATTTTCACACACCGCCCAAAGTTAGATTGACTGGACTGCAAAGCATTTCTGCTTACATTCCATATCCCAAGCTGTCAATCAAATATGCTGTGAAGAGCAAGTGAGAGAGGATCACATATAGAGAGAGGACACATTTGAATGACAGGTCAGTCTGCAAGTTACACATGGAATTTAACATTGCATCCCTGCATAACAGGGGCACGCAACTGCAAAGGGTCATTGCCCCTCACACGCACACAGAGATAAAAAAAGGTGTGGATCTTTCCTAGCAAGCAGTCTGACCTAAGGAAAGGAAAGCAGTGCCCAACCTGATGATAAAATAATAAACAATACAAGGAGGGAGCTCCCAGCCCAACATAGGAAAAGAGGTTGTAAGGAAACACCTAGCAACTTTAAATGAATTCAAATTCCCTGTTGTTGTTGTTGTTGTTGTTGTTGTTGTTGTTGTTGTTGTTGTTGAACTTGTTTTTAGGAGGTAATTTAATTATTGTCTGATTTTATACCAATGTTATATATTTGATATTAGTGGCCCTGAGCCCAGTCTCGGCCATGGAGGGCAGGATACAAATAATAGTTTGTTGTTGTTGTATTATTATTATACATTTGTATAACACTCTATAGCCACAGGTCTCAGAGTGGCTGGCAACACAAAATCACAATATAAAAATGTGAAATACATAATAAAAAACAAAAACAAGAAGAACCCAGTAATCCCACCCACAGTATAGTGTCTGAGCACTTTAAAATAAATGTAAAGTATAGGATGCATAATATCTAATATACACTTTTGACAAAGTCCCCCAATATATTCTTCCAGAGAAGCTCATGAAATGTGGGCTGGACGAGGTTTGTAGCTGGTTGACTGACTGACTCCATAAGAGTGCTCACGAATGTTTCTGCATCCTCCTGGAAAAAAAGTGCCAAGTGGGGTTGCTGCAGGGTTCTGTCCTGAGCCTGTTGTTGCCAAACATCTTTATAAATGACTTGGATGAGGAAATTGAGGGGATGCTAA
>NC_139556.1:91799270-91991770 GCF_965112155.1 Podarcis liolepis
GTTTTCCCAGTAGTGATGTATGGAAGTGAGAGCTGGACCATAAAGAAGGCTGATCGCCAAAGAATTGATGCTTTTGAATTATGGTGCTGGAGGAGACTCTTGAGAGTCCCATGGACTGCAAGAAGATCAAACGTATCCATTCTTAAGGAAATCAGCCCTGAGTGCTCACTGGAAGGACAGATTGTGAAGCTGAGGCTCCAGTACTTTGGCCACCTCATGAGAAGAGAAGACTCCCTGGAAAAGACCCTGACGTTGGGAAAGATGGAGGGCACAAGGAGAAGGGGACGACAGAGGACAAGATGGTTGGACAGTGTTCTCGAAGTTACCAACAGGAGTTTGACCAACAGGAGTTTGACCAGGCAGTGGAAGACAGGAGTGCCTGTTGTGCTCTGGTGCATGGGGACATGAAGAGTTGGACACAACTAAACAACTAAACAACAACAACAACATGAAAGCAAGGTGTTTCTTGCACATTACTCCGTTCCACTCGCCGAATGCGTGGATACACTGTCCTCAGTCCTTTTCCTTCACCCAAACTTCAGGCCCTTTCTCCGGGCTATGCTTCAGGCTGCGAGTTTCATCACACCCTTTTCCTTCAGGCTGTTAAAATGTGTGTCACGCCTGGCCTTTGGCCACATCCCTTCAGGCAGCTGCTGGGTGTCCCACATGCTTTTTACCCTTTGCCAGATCTCCTCAGGATACAGGTGTCCTCTTTGCCTCTCCTGATTGGCCCTAAGGCATTAATTTACTTGCACCCTGGTGGCTCATTACCTAGGAAGTGATGGGCTTTTAACATTTCAAAACACATACCAAAACAGAGGCCATTGCCTTTCACCAAAGCAAGTTGGCTTGGGGATCTGCTTTAGTCAGCTTCCAGCTCACTGATTTCAAAATACTATGTTTATTTTAATTGTACCCATTACATTAAAAGAAAGAAAAGGAGTGGGTATTCACGCTCTGGTTTGGAGACCTATTTGCATGGTTCTGCTCCAACAAGTCGTGTTTCCCGTCCAGGCATATAGCTATAACTGGGACTTTTTTCAGCCAGAACTCAGTTCCAGTACCTCTCAGGTGGCGCCATTGCCATTATAAGAGAACAAGCGTTCATGGTGAATTCCAGCACCTCTTTTTCCAGAAAAATGGCACTGGCTAGAATTCATGATGCATTTGTATTTGGATATTTCTTCACTGCGGTTTTGTATGTTTTTATGATGTGGCTTCCAGCTTTTTGATGGGATAGAAGTCCCAAAATAAATACAGTTTGAATATATATAATAACCTAAAGTAAATGCATGCAGATTGTTATTATTATTTTACAGAACATCACAAAGAAGCTGGGCAAGGGTAAGACAAGCTACAGAACTAGCTTAATAAGATGGCATTTACTGAATATTTACAGTGCGGTCCGAATCCTGGCCACATTCACACCAAAGTGGTTTAGCAACCAATCCCTCTGCATGTGGAACTGGGGGAAATTAGTATTCCCTATATTTTCTGACCGTGACCTGACCAAACATCAATTTGCGGTGGTTTGGTCAGAAAAATGCTAGCTGCTTGGCATTGGAATGTAGGAACCTGCCTTATAGTGAGTCAGACCATTTGTCTATCTAGCTCATGGTTGTCTATACTGACTGGCCCTGGCTTTCTACTCTCTCTGGAGATGTGGATATTGAACCCAGGAATTCTTGTGTGAACAGCAGGTGTTTTCGCTCTACTAAATTACAGCCCTTCCCTGAATTTTTTTTGGTAAAAATTTAGAAGTTTGTTTGTTTACGTGATTTTGCTCACATTCATTCAGAGGAGGTCCTAAAGATTTGCTTGTTTTGAACTGTTTGTTCCCTACTACAATCATCTTCAGGTTTTTGCGATGCGGCCCCACCTTTCACCCCAATCTGCGACATGGGACCTACTTGGACACACACACACACACAAACACAAACACACACAAACCCCACCCACTTTTTCTGTTTCTTGCTTGTCTCTTCTCTCTGCTCCCCCCTACTAATACCCTCCCCTCTTTCTCCTGTTAACAACCTCCAACAAAGAAATGGCAGGGATATTCTGGGCTGTTGGTGGGACCAATGATCTATCAGGCCGCCAAGATAGAGCACAGCATCACCTGTTAATTATAGATCAGCGTGAAGAAACAGGAAGACATCTGTCTTCTGTGCCACGGAAGCCAGCAGGGTTTTTGCAACGCAGGTGACATATTTCAAAGTTGTCAAGGTGAAATGAACCATTTGGAAAACAAAAAACAAAAAGCACATAAACATCCCAGTAGTTTACTGAGCTGTTCTTGCACTAGTTAAGAGAGACGGCTCTATATCTATATCTATATCTATATCTATATCTATATCTATATCTATATCTATATCTATATCTATATCTATATGCTGTTTTTGTTGCATCAATTAAGTGTTTTAAATTTGTTGTTAACTGCCCTGAGCCCGGTTTTCTGAACCAGGAAGGAAGGGGTATAAATAAAAATGTATTATTATTATTATTTATTATTATATCTATATCTCCATTGCATTCCCAGATGGTTTCTTAGCAGGACAGTGTCCCTGTGACAAGCAGTAGCTTCTGTGTGACCTCTACTTCGTAGGGGACTATTTTCCCCCCAATATTGGCCAAAAGAAAAAAGGGAGGCAAAGATTTTTCTGTTCAGTTGCACTAATCGTATCCATAACGCTCTGCCAAACCCCCCCCCCCCCAAATATAGGGCATTGTATGAACATGTGTTTCACAAAAGCATTGTCCCTGTTACATCTCCAGCAGCTACACGTCTTGGACAGCCCGTTCGTAAACAACACTTGCACAATGCTGACTGAGACAACCGCTTCCCCCACTGCCGCCCTACAGTGGTCAGTGATCTGAGCAGGGATCCCTTTGACCACCTCACAGCAGGGGCTGGCAAAGGTCTTTTCTTGGCCCGCTCCGTGTCACCTCACAAAGCAATCTTCCATAAAGGATGTTGCTTCCTTGAGAACAAAGCAACAGCTTGGCTTTTTCCACAACGCTTCCCTTTCCAGGCTTCTGCTGGGATTTCTGCTTTTGTTTCATAACAGGCAGACACAGCCCCTCCTTGTCATGCAGGAAAAGTCTGGCCCCTGTTGGAACATTTCACATTATCTAATGCGCCGGGCCCTGCTGTTTTGCTTGATGGATGCTGTACTCTGTGACGTTGGTTATTGCTAACTGCCTGCAATCGTTTTCTTCTTCTTCGTCGTCGTCTTTTTCCATTCTCTTTTACAGGAAAAGGATTTTTTCCCCCACAACTGTCGCTGGGGATCCGTTTAACATCTCAAGATCAGACAAACCTAAACGGAAAAAGAGTGAATGGAAATGCGAGTTGGTGAGAGCGGTCTGGAGGCAAAGGTTCCAATAGGCTGGCTAAAGAATTGCTTTCACAGGCGTCAACGAAATGATCAAATAGGGATGCAGGATTCTCCTCTGTCAGTTGCTTAGGGCTCCTGCCACAAAATGATCTTGGAATGCTTACTCTCCCTTGGCACAGACTGCTAGCAGGTCATTGGGTTTGATGGGGAATGCACCTGATATTTAACATAAACAGCCCAATCATTCAAGAGGCTAATGTCACGTGTCACCGTGAGAGTTATATAAATCTAGTTTAGTCTGAAGATTTAAAAAGACTGTGTGTGTGTGTGTGTGTGTGTGTGTGTGTGTGTGTGTGTAGGAAATAAACTATCCAGAGAGTTATTCTACCTAGGATCATGCCAGATGTAATCTAAGCCATTGTTTGCACAGTACAAGATTCATGAGGTCAACATAGAACCGCCTTGCAACATTGCAACCCATCATCCTTTGCAGCACTGAAAATGCTTCTGGGAGACATGCTTCATAACAAGCAGTGTCGTAGCATGGCAGGGGCGGGTCACAAGGACAGTTGTCCTGGGTGCAAAATTGTTAGGGGTGCAAAATTTCAACACCCAGTGCTGTCTCAATACAGCTGCACGCTTCCATCACTGGGATCCGTAGAAAACAACTTCTCCATGTGAACCAGGAAGTGACCTCTCCAGATAACAGAGTGACTCTTATTTTCTTATCTCTGTGGCTGCGATCTCCTGGGTGACATGGAGGCCATTAGGCAATTGAATGCTCCTGCATGCTCCATCCATTTTCCTCCCTCCCATCCATCCCCTCCGCATGGCCCCGGGCACTGGCAACCCATGCTACACCACTGATAAAAAGGATGAGTGTCCATCAAAGACACCTTTGCACACTGGCGGAGGAAGAAGAATGCGGGGGGAGCGCACCGCCCCTGGCAGTGCGATCCCGGTGGGGTGCCATCACGACTGCTCCCCGCCCGTGCTGGGTGCCACGCCCCCACAGGCGGCATGCCACGCCCCCAGGATGTGCGTCACACCCCTGTGGGTGGTGTGCCACGCCCCTGGGATGCATGCCAGCCCTGTCCCCACCTGCTCTCCTCCCCTACCCCCCCCCCGGTGCTGGAGCATGAAGCTCCGCCACTGCCTTTGCAGAGGTGGCCACAGGAAGCAGAAGATACATACTCACACATTCTGTGCTGTCTTCAGGGGTGTTCAGAGTGTGGGATATAAAAATGTATTGCAGTCAAATACAACATTCCTACAATGCACATGCTGGGGAATGCTTTGTATCACTCAGGAGAAAACTTGCTAGTTCCTCCTGAGCTGGGACAGACTTCCTTTGCATGTGGCTTAATGTGGGTGTGGCCTGTTCTTGGACAGATGAGCACATGGCCTGCTCTTCTTGTTCTCCATTTTGTGTTCTCGAGATTTAGGAGAAGTGACTGCTCAGTCGCAGTCACTTGAGACTATTTCCCTTATGGGATAGTTCACATAGTTATATGTTGTTCTGTAAAGTCAGTCTGCCTTCAGGGATCTTATTGTGAATTGGATGATCGTAAGTAAACTAAATAATAATAATAATAATAATAATAATAATAATAATAATAATAATAATAATATATTAATAATACCCTGCTCATCTGGCTGGGCTTCCCCAGCCACTCTGGGCAGCTTCCAACAAAATATTAAAATACAGTAATCCATCAAACATTAAAAGCTTCCCTAAACAGGGCTGCCTTCAGATGTCTTCTAAAATTCTGGTAGTTGTTCTCTTTGACATCTGGTGGGAGGGCGTTCCATTAGTTTGATGTTAACTTTAGTCAGATGGTCGTGTCTATTCTTTTAGGAGGGATATAAAAAGATTTCTTACCAGGAATCCTAAACAGTGAGGCTCAGACGAGCCTGCAACTAGCTAACCGCTGTGTAATTTAAAAGGGGGATTGTTTACCAACTCTGCTAAGTTATAGAACTTGCTGACGCAAGTTAGGAAGGATATCATAAAATAATGTATCCTCTCCTGCCTCCCTAAACATCCCCACACAGAGGACCCCTCCCATACACACACACTGAAATAATGCTTGAGGATGTCAAGAGACCATGTAGGCTGTCCCCACTGCTACTGTGCAGAGAAGCCATGCTGTCCAGTACATTTCAACTGCGTGTGAAGGTGCCCCTGGGTACATACTGATTGGGCCAAGGTGCCCCTTATGTACACTGGTATGTGCATAGAGCCTCTTCATATGCCAGCTGAACACACAGACAGTTCACCGAAGAATCCTGGGAGCTCTAGTTTGTTAAAGGTGCCAAGAGTTGTTAGGAGACTCCCTCCAATTCCCAGGAAGAAGGACATAGTGCATATACATATAACAAACATGAATAGGATTGGGCTATCCCTCCGTATGACATTGACGCAAGGGCTGCCTCCCAATTTGCTGTTTCCCTCTTTTAAGACACAGAGAGACGGCGTGTAGAATAAACTATTAGCAGCAAAGCTCATGTCCTCAACATAATTTGGTTAGTCAATGAAGCAAAGTATCTGTCCCCACTCAGTCATCCACTTTTATTTGGCATCCATCACTTTTATTTAGTATCAGATACTCATCATCTGGAGTGGTAATGATTAACAGATTAGAAAAAAGAGAGGGTATTGTTTGGAAGTACTGACACGCTACATAACGTCCTATTATATATAAAAATCCCACATTTGGGAATATGCACTCCTCTTTTGAAAAAAAGACCACTTCTCTGTGTCATTAGATGCCCCGAGAAAGTAGATTTTGGTGTAACTCTCCTTTGTTTCCATCAAGACTGCGGCTTACAGGAAGCTCCGCATTTCAGCCATTTAATCTCTCAAACAGAAGATGTACGTGAACTTTCCCTGACCCTTCCATTTATTCTTACAGATTAATAAATTAAGGAGTCTGAGACTGAAGTTATTAAGGGGAAGAGAAGAAGATGAATTCACAATCCCTGCAGTTTTAGAACGCAGCTGGACAATCCTCCTTTCTAAAGCCTTTCAGGAAAATTCAACAGTGCGCATGCTTGTCCCTGTAGAACTTGTTGCTTCGTTGTCGTATACCACCATGGGCAACTAGCACAACAGGAATCTGCCCTGCAAGGAATCAGGTCATTGGTTCATCTAGCTCAGTCTTGTCTTCTAAGGATGGACAAATCTGTCAATTTTTTTTTTTAATCTCGTTTGTCCAGTGTTAAGTTTCACTTGCCTCATTTTGCTCGGATCCTACAATCAGCAGGTGAGACCTTGGTTGGTGCTTTGCAATGGCAGTTCCTTGGTAATGGAACAACAACCCTAGTTGAGTTGTGCCCCACCGCTCTCTTTCTGCCACCCCCTTCTCTCTTTTTCTGTCACCTCCTCCTCCTCTTCCTCACCCAGCAGTCTGCCAGGGGAGGGAAAGGTTCCTCTTTCAGAAGTGTGGGAAAATGATTGCTTGTACATGAGAGCATGAGCAAAGTTCTTATTGTTACAGGGTGATTTCATAGCTAGAAGCATCCTTGGAGCATGAACAGCGCGTGAACAGCTCGTGCTGTCCCATATGATTGGTTAACGTAGCATAGCCTGATCGCTCGCATGGTCTAGTACGAAGGTCTTTATCTGCTGGCTAGAACAAATTGCTTGGCTTGTATTTTTTGTATCTTTCTATTTCACACAATAAAAGCTGTGCTGCATTAGCCCTAGGAGCGGCCATATTTCGGAACCTATCATGGTGTGAGACTGATTTTTCTTTGGATGCCGAGCTGTAACTCGAAAATTGGTGCCCCGTGTGACTGCCTTCGGACTTCACGTTGTTTTTCATTATTCAGCACTCACCAACACGTCGTTCATCCACGTAGTGGATCCCTGGTGAGTGCTCCCGTGTGATTTCTTTCGGACTTCATGCTGTTTTACAACGTTCAGCCTCACCTCGCCCGACAGGGCTGCAGACGCGTCGTTCATCCACGTAGTGGATCCCCGGTGAGAGCTCCCGTGTGAATGTGATTCTGGACTACGTTACGGACTTATCAGCACTTATCTCCGCCCGGACAGGGCAAAAGGCGCCTCACTCATCCTCCTACGGATCCCTCCGGTAAGTGCTCCCTGCTCTTTTTGCAACTCTTGCAATCATGGGAAAATCTCTCTCTGCACCACAGAAAAATTTTTTTAAAGACCTTAAATTCCTTTTGGCCAGTAACAACCTTGCTGTTCGGAAAGCTGACCTTAAGTCCCTTATAAAAGCCCTGGACACTCACTGCCCCTGGTTCCCCCAGGACGGAAATTGGGAGTTAGACGATTGGAAAAAAATTGGACACTTCTTTCAAAATCATCCTCAGATTGATGTCAAGGTTTTGCATGCCTGGTGTAACGTCTACAAAGCTATGTCGTGCTTAACTCCTTCAAACATTCTTCTGGCTGCGGCAACAGCTTCTTCGCCCGCCCCCCCGGTTCCCGCTTTGTCTGCCTCAAACCTACCTCCTAAACCGCCGGACATTCTCTCTTCGGCTCCTCCTGTCACTCCCCTGCATTCTTCACATTCAGCACCCCCCGCTCTTCCACCTCCTCCGCCCAAGGCATTTGGCACCGCTTCTACTACTCCTCTCCAAGAATCTCTCCGTGCCGCTGCTCCTTTGTTGGATTTTGAATGTACAACTCCAAATCTCTTTCCTGTGATTGCTCCTGCACCCCCAGCCCCCATCATGCTGACCCAAACTGATGTTCTCGATGGGCTGACGGGAGGAGGCAATTTTCTTCCTATTGCCCAACAGTTGGCCCTTGATCCTATGTATTGGGCAGCCACCACAGCCGCTGCCCAAGAGACTCTGGCCTCTGTCCCTGATGACAAGACTGAGCGCAATGGCCTATTGGGGAGCATCAGACAGGGTCCTGCAAAGCCCTATGGACAATTTGTTGATCGCTTGTATAATACCTTCAAGCGGCAAGTTCAGGACCTGGCAGCACAAGAACTGATTGTACGCCAGCTTGTGTTTGATGATGGAAATGAGGACTGTAAGCAAGCGCTGCGCCTTCTAATGACAACATCAAATATAGCCATTGCTGATATCCTTACAGCCTGCCAGTCAGTGGGCACTGAGACGCACAAAGCTCATCTTTTAGCCACGGCCTGGTCCTCCGCCGTGTCCCAAAATCCTGCAAAGGCTACAACCTGTTGGATTGACAGTGGCTAAGGAAAAAATCCAGCGGACTTTACCCATTACGTACCTGGGACACAAGCTGACAGCATCTGCAGCCATTCCAGTCACGCCTCAACTACAGTTTCCTGATCATCTTAGATTGGTGGATTTACAACAATTTCTTGGACAGCTGAATTGGATAAAGAGTTATTTGGACCTGCCCACCTCCACTCTGTCTCCACTATTTTCTGCCCTTAAAGAACACAAGAATCCAGCGGACAAGATCACAATCACCTCTGCAATGGAAGAGGCTCTTCCACAGCTGTTCCAGTGTTTCCTGGCACGCTGAAAGGCCATCTTCATTCCTACTGCATTGGCCCCCCTTTTCCCTGGGAAGCCACTTCAACCACCAAACATCATTACAGTTTTGCTGCCTCCCAATAGCGACCATCCCATCTGTGTCATCACGCTTCATTGGGCTTGGACTTTTGACTCAGCAGTACAAGGAGCAATACATCAGACTTATTTACAGCAAATGGGCTCCTGTATCTGCAGAAATGGTTGTGTGACTTCTTCTGGATTGTGGTTTTTACATGCCAATAATCGAGCCACGAAATATCACACAGGTTGCTCGGAAGTGGCCATTGGACTAATTTACCATTCTCATCCTTATTGACATCGCTTGGATTTTACCCCCCAGATCTCTTCTTTTTTCTCTCCTCCCTCAGGAGTCCTGCCTTATGATGTGTTCCCCTGAGCATATACAGAGGGCTGTCTTGGAACTATTGTGGACTCTTGGCAAGGGAGGGGGTGAAGGGATTTCAGTGTGTTCCAGTTGTTTCATTTTTGTGCTTTGGCATGGTTCCCGGACAGAAAGCAACTTGCAATATGGTTTTTTAACAAGGCCCACGAATACAATGGGCTCTGTTCTCGACCTTGTTGCAATCTTTTTAGTTACAGCAAGCGGAATATGCTTGGCTAGTGCCATTTAGCTGCTGAGAAAAATGATTTTAAAAAGCTTCTTGAAGCTTTGAGCTTTTTTTTGGTGGTGGTATTCTAGTATTCCAGTAAATGCTTCATTTAAGATTAGCAATAATATGAAGGACAATCGTATAAGTTTACCTCCTGTATTTCTATCGCTGGTAGAATTAGCTCCTTATTGTTTTCATTTTAATCACAATAGCAAAAAAATTTTTAGGTCATTATCCATATTGTAATTGGACATATGAATACATTAATGGATCTTCTTGTTTTCTTAATGTTACTACCATGAGTGGCAGACCAAAGGTTTTAGTTAATAATGTCACAACTTACATGACTTATGAACAACAAGTTGCGTGTAGAGACTTTTATGTTTGGTTTGACTGGATGAGAAAGAGCAGCAGAACTACATGTTTGCTTCAATCTGATTTATGGTTATTTTGTGGCACACGTGCCTACAAAGAAATCCCATCTGCCTTTTTCTGGTACCTGCACGTTAGGTATAGTAGTACCCTTGGTGTATAAAATAGATAAGCTCCCAGCGGTTCGTTTGCGTAACAGAAGGGAAGTATAATCACCTATTTTTCATTATACAGGAACAGCCATCTCTAGATCCCTTTTTCCCTCTTTAGGTGTAGGGATGAATTACCATGATTTGCATAAATTGGCAAACTGGACAGAAAATTTGTTTAATTCCACCACTTTGGCTTTAAAAATGATTAACAAAGAAATATCAGAAATAAGAAATGTAGTTCTTCAACATCATTATGCTTTAGATGTGATCCTTGCTTCTAAAGGTGGAATTTGTGCCTTAATTCATTCTCATTGCTGCATGTATATAACTGATCAATCGGCCAATATCTCTGCTACTATTGATCATATGGAACAAATGATAGCCCATAATCCTTTGAATCCACCTGAAGGTTTTGATCCATGGGAGTGGTTATCTTCTTGGTTACCCAATGGATTATGGTTAAGAAAAATATTATTGATTGTAATTGCATGTATTGCTGGCTTCATTATGGTGTGTTGTTGCATTCAATGCATACCCTCTTTGATTTCCCAATGCACTGCATGGTGGTACCGACCACGGCCCACCACAGGGGTTACAAGAGGAATTTATGTTGCAAAGTGTAGACGCTTAGGCAATGAAGTGTACGATTTGGACTAATGGTCCCTCTTTTCCTCTAATAATATAAACAAGAAAAGGGGACATGTGGGAAAATGATTGCTTGTACATGAGAGCATGAGCAAAGTTCTTATTGTTACAGGGTGATTTCATAGCTAGAAGCATCCTTGGAGCATGAACAGCGCGTGAACAGCTCGTGCTGTCCCATATGATTGGTTAACGTAGCATAGCCTGATCGCTCGCATGGTCTAGTACGAAGGTCTTTATCTGCTGGCTAGAACAAATTGCTTGGCTTGTATTTTTTGTATCTTTCTATTTCACACAATAAAAGCTGTGCTGCATTAGCCCTAGGAGCGGCCATATTTCGGAACCTATCATGGTGTGAGACTGATTTTTCTTTGGATGCCGAGCTGTAACTCGACACAGAAGACTAAATGAATTGCTAGCAATAATCACTAAACTCACCCCCCTCCTGCCCTCCTTCTCTCCCTCTTGACTCCATCAACCTTCCTGAAAGCAGCCCCAAGGCATAAACCAAGCAGAGGGATGAGTAAATGCTGGGAGGGGAATCTGTAACCATTTCTGCTAATATTGGCTGTTTCAAAGCGTCTTGCCTTATTATGAGGGCAATGCATTAATCAGATCTAAGAGGTAGCCTAGCATTAGTTTTCAATGGAGGAGCTAGGAGCAAAGCACCCTTCCAGTTCTCCAGAAATGAGAAAAGGTAAACAAAAGGCACATTTAACGAAGTTATTATCCAAAGCTCTCATTTAATTTGGCTCAGCCGATTTGGCGGGCTCTGCTAGATAAAACAATTAATCCTGAGTTTTTGTTTAATCAACATTTACGTTTATACCTGTGCCAAACCCGGAGGCCTTGTAGGTTGTACAATTAATGCGTAATGATCCTCACCCTGCTGGGAAAGATATTCTTCAACTAATGAATTAACCCTTTGCGAATCTGTTTGGAGGCCGCTGAGCCCAAAGGAAATATTTAGCTGAAAAATCAATGCTGGTTTTCTACTGTCACCAGATGCACAGAATTGAAAGGCACCTCTATCATGATTCCATTCCCCTCCTCCACATCATGCACCTTAAGGTACAATGTGGTTTATAACTCAACCATTGGATGGTTGAGCCATCCATGTCCTCTTTGCCCCAGGATGGTTCCCTGGCAACTTTGCATCAAGATGATTCCATCAGGTCTGCTCTGCTGGGGTAGGGAACCTTTTTCTGTTCAAGGGTAAGTAGAGGATGGTCTATCTGGGCAAATAGGACAGTGCCCCATCAGTTTGAATCTTCCCTATGGAGAAGCCTGAGTGCAACAGCCCTCTCTGAGCCTGAAATTCACAGCAGCTGGCCTTTAGAAGTGTATGCTGTCTCTAACAGCGAAGGCAGAACTTAGCCATACATGTAGTAATGGTGATGATGCAGCCAGGAAGCTATCCTACCCAGCAGTTTACACCAAAAGCATATGGCCCCTGATGGTTCAATGACTGGCCCCTAGCTGCTCTTTGCCTCTTTCACCCACACAATCTTTCCAAACCCTGTTGAGTTTAATTGCTTCATTGCACACCGAAATGGAGAATGTCTCTGTGTGTAAAGGGTTTAACATTGGGAAATTCCATTGAAGAATACTGAAGCTCTCTGAGTTTATTATTAACTAGTGATGTTCTCTGCTAGCTCTCAGGTTGGTGTTTAACCTTAGATCATGTGATGCAGGTATCCCACTGCAAATCTCCATTCTGAAAGGGAGTTGCCTCTTGGTCTTTTGTTCCCAGGCACAGTCAGAGAAAGATGTGATAATGAAGCCTCTCCAGGATGTGCCTAGCCTTAGGCTGGATGCAAGTTAATGCAGGCTATGGGAGAGACAAAGCTTTGATTTTTTGTTCCGATTGTAATTATGTTATGTATTTAAGAAGAAGTATCTATGATTGGACTAGCATATGATTTATTCAATTTTCTGGACGTATCATTGATTGTTTTTGCACCTGTTTTTTTTAATAAGTTCTGGTTAGTAAAGCTTTGAATAATACTTATGGGTCTGGACATTTTTTATTCCAGAAGGAGTCAGCTTTTAGACATCCAATTGCTTCCTGCTGCGCAATATTAATATCTGCAATAAGCCCTATATCTGAAATTGCCAACAGCCTCCCTTGAATTATGGCAATGTAAAAGAGAGAGGCACGGTTTGTACCCATTCTAAGCCACATCACTGTTACTTCCCCATTCTCAATCAGGATGCTTCCGATAATACAACCGAATATTCCATTTGACTTTCAGACTATGTACCTTGTTCATGACTCATATTCATTTTCATCCATTTCCAAAACTACAGACCATAAATCCATCTCGTCACTCTTAGAACTCAGTCGGCTCTCCTCCATTCCACTTCTGCACTTGATCTTTCTCCTTTCCTGTGTGGTCCCAAACACTTTGCTTTTGAAGAATGTCGTGTCATCCTTGCTTTAACGCAATATGACAAGTTAATCTTTTTTGTCTTCTTAGCTTACCCTTTAAAATTTTGCAATTCATTCTTATTCTGTATGATTCGTGGCATTTATAACACACACACACAAGAGAGAGAGAGGCGCACTTAGCTACAAACGTACGCACAAAGAGCAACAAGGCATGGCCCATGCACACAGGAGAGGTTCCTAGCATTCTGTGACTTACCACAGCTACTACCCCCTCTCTGGTATCAGCTGGGCAAGGTAAGCTATGGGCCCCCATAGTCAATCCCTAATGGCCACACTGAATAACAAACATTTATTTATGAAGCAGTGTACCAACCTACAAGTCTTTCCAAAAGTTAAGTGCCCTTAAAGTAAAGGTAAAGGGACCCCTGACCATTAGGTCCAGTCGTGACCAACTCTGGGGTTGTGACACTCATCTCGCTTTATTGGCTGAGGGAGCTGGCGTACAGCTTCCAGGTCATGTGGCCAGCATGACTAAGCCGCTTCTGGCGAACCAGAGCAGCACACGGAAATGCTGTTTACCTTCCCGCTGGAGTGGTACCTATTTATCTACTTGCACTTTGTGCTTTCAAACTGCTAGGTTGTCAGGAGCAGGGACCGAACAACAGGAGCTCACCCCGTTGTGGGGATTCGAACCGCCGACCTTCTGATCGGCAAGTCTGTGGTTTGACCCACAGCGCCACCCACGTCCCTCAAAGTGCCCTTAGTCTTACCCTAAACCAAAATCACTGCAAAGCTGGCTGATAAATCTTTATTATAGCTAATCAATGCAAGCTTGAGTTATTTATTATGATTTCTGACAATGGGCAGTTGGAGCTCTTCTGGCTATTATGAAGCTAAGATGAAACGTACAGCAATAGCCAGAAACATCTTTTAAGAGTGTTGTACAGGAGCAAAGTAGCATGATGTAGTTATCCTTCCCGAGGTATTATGATTATTAGATATATATATTTTTACCTGCCCTTCAGCACCTGCCCATCATTGCCTCATGGTAGCTTGCAACAATGTCAAAATATAGTATTAAAATCAGTTAATTCATCACCAGGTACTGTACGTCCATATATATGTATACACACACACACAACATATAGAGTCATGTGTCAAAGCTCAGGATAAAGTGATTCATATTCTGCATACAAAAAGCAAGTTATATAATGAAGTGGGGAGGGAATTCTACGGTTTGATGCTGCCCCACATAATGCCCTCTCCTAGGCTGCCCCTCCCATAAGCTTCCAAGGGCAACAGAAGTACCAAAAGCACCCCCTTACCTGATTGAGACACCTGTGGGGGCCTGTGTAGGAAAGGAATTTGTCTTTCAGATAATTTAGGTCTAAGTCGTTTAGGGAATTTAAACGTTAACGTGAACACCATGTGCATGTTGGGTATGTTTAGCCTGGAGAAGAGAAGACTCAGAGGTGGTATGACTGTCACATGGAAGATGGAGCTAGCTTGGTTTCTGCTGCTCCAGAGAGAGGGACCCAAACCAAAGGATTATAATGACAAGGAGGGAGTTTGTGTTTAACCACTAGGGATAACTTTCTGATGGCAAGAGTTGTTCAACAATGGAACAGACAATCTCGGCAGTTGGTGGACTCACCTTCACGGGAGGTTTTTAAGCAGAGGTTGGGTGGTCACCTGTTATGGATGCTTGAGTTGAGATTCCCGCATTGCAGTGCATTGGACTAGATGACCTTTCCAACTCTACCTTTCTATGATTCTAAGATTCTTTGCACATTTACTCAGAAGTAGGTCCCACTGAACTGAATGGGCACTACCCCAAAGTAAATGCTGCATACAATTGCTGCCTTACAACATCATCATTGTTACATATTAATCATCTCATGCTAATGTCGCTAGGTGGTGGTTTACAAAAATGTAACATAAGTACAAGCAAATAATGCTGGTAATGGGTTAAAATCTAACAACACAGTCAACTATCAAAGCTGCTACTGTGAATCTGCAAGAGAACCCTTGAAATCCAATTAAACCAGTTTTCCTTTCTTTAATTAACTGTCCCAGAACTTCTTATATAACCCACACTTGGAGAACCTTTTTGTCTGAAAAGAAAATTGGTACGAACGTCGCTGCCTGTCTGCAAAAATAAAAAACACCCCGCTTGTCCTCAAGGACACTTTGCAGTGCATTCGCAACCACATCTACTCAGAAGCAAGTCCTACTGAATTCTATGAAGTTTAATCTCAGGTAAAGCATCATTAGGGTTGCTGACTCTGCCGAGGAGCTAAGTCTCGTTGAAGTTAATGGGGCTTTCTCCCAGGTAAGTGTGTATAGGATTGTGCTGTCAATACTACCAGGCTTTCAGGAGGGGAGGGAAAGTAGGGAGAGCAAAAGAAAGAGGGAATTGAGTAAAGATCAGCTCAGGGCATGCTATAGTTGGAGTCTCTTCTCTCTCAACAGATCCAACTACCACCTAGTGCCCTATGGGAAAGATCGTAGGGGAGAGAGGGAGAGATGGAGTCAAGCAAAGACCACCTATAGGCCTATTCCACGTGTCCCACCCCCCACCCCCCGTAACATGGTCATTTATTATCAACTGCTCTGTGGGTAGAATGTCAACAGAAAATGGGGTGGGAAGGCAGAAGAAGATCACCTCTGCGTCAGCAGAGCTCTTTCCTCATTTATTAGGGTCATTTAACACCAACTGCCCTGTAGGAATTCCTGTTGTTAATATTGTTATTTGATCTTTTTAAAAAATAATACATGTGGATCTTACCTGCAACCCACCTTGGAAGGATTTGTCTCCTGAAGGTCAGGATATAAATACTTGTTGTAAATAAATAAGTTCTGCAGCCCAAGGACCTCAATAAAGACAGATGAAAGTGAAGGTGATAAATACCTTGGACAGAGAATGCAATTTGCATAGCAGCAAACGGCATCTTCGTATCTGCTTGGCAAGATTAACAAGCCATAATGACAGATGATTAATTTCTCAGGAGAAATTCCTCCGCTTCTTCCTTACACTGTGATTTCTATCAAGTCTGACCTTTCCATAATTCCTAGTAATTTTCTACTGGGTTGTGTGGGGAGGAGCACGCCGTTCAACCAAGGAGACAGACTGGTGCTGTCGGAACCACATGGGTGAGAGAGGATAAGGAGGGGGAAAGGTGATTGCAGAAAGTGATAAATTACTTATTGGGGATGACAGAGACCAAGTTCGAGTCCAATTGCAGATTCTTGGTGATAGATGTTTGATGGGTTTAGGTCTGTAGCATCAGACAGACTGTCCTGTAATCCACTTTGCAGCTGTCACATGTTAGCTGATAGTGCTTAAGGGAGGATTGAGAAGACAGAATGACATGATAATGGAATTACCTCTATCGTTTATCTTGCACATGCATGCACCCACACACTTTTTATTGAACCGGCAGTATCCTCAACTCCAAGTCCATGCTAAGGATGCTTGCCACTGTATTGAGAGTCTGAGGTTGGTACTCCATGGGTGATACTCCATGGCTAGGACCTAGCCTAGCTATCATGGATCCTGTTTCAGGCTTTAAAGACACTTGCGTATCACATCAAGCCCTATGATTGGTAGATGAAGCCTCTAGATTGGATAGACCTAGAATAAACAGTCGAAGACTGACCTCCATGGACATGGGCCCAGTCAAGGGAGCAGTAGCTTGGGCCAGCCTCTGGTTAACATTCTATCCCCATCCCTGTGCCTCCCATTCTAGTTCCACCAAGTGTCCTTCAGATATGGAATTGGTTCATCTTGGTCCTGAAATTAGGAGGTGCAGCTTTTCTTAAGGATCCAGGTATGAGGGTGACACACCTCTGTTGTAGGGGCCATTGTGACTGTGATAGTCAGTGTGCTGCTTTGACTTCTCCAAGACTGGTACATTGGTCACTTCTTCCATCTCTCAAATGGCATGGCTGACTCTAACTTCTGTATTGAATTTATCTCATCTTTCCTCCAAGGAGTTCAATGATCCTTTGAGGTTTGTTGGGCTGGGAGATAGTGACTGGCCCCAGGTTACCCACTGAGCTTCATTGCTGGGTGAGCAATGGACCCTGGGTTACCTGGCACAATGCTCTACTGAACCACAATAGCTCTCACTCCAAACCACTCCATATTCCAACCCTTTCCTACCAGGCAAAAATCTGTAATAATTTTTCTTTTTCTTTAAGTATTCAACAGCCAAGAGTTAGGAATGATGAGAGTTGTAGTCCAACATATGGAGTGCCACAGCTTCCCCATCCTTGAATTGGTTATTGCTGAGGCCATTGACATTGAAGAAACACGTCTCTCTCACCTTTTGCAAGCAATTTTCTTCTCTCCTGGATATGAGGGCAGGGCTGGCCCTTACATTAGACAAGAGTGAGCAAGTGGCTCAGGTAGCAAATGCTGGAGAGACCAGTCATTTCTCCTCACCAATTCCTGCTCTTCTGAACCCCTTAAATATCCCTGAATCCCTCAAATGTGGAAGAAGATGTTGTCCCATTCCCAGTGCTGAAGTAAGTTTCAACTTCGCTGAGAACATAGGAAACTTCAAACGACTAGTCCAACCAGCTCAGTGTCGTCTACATTCACTGGCAACAGCTTTACAGCATTTCAGGTTGGGAACATTCCCAGCTCAGCTTGGAGATGCTGGAGATTTAACATGGGACCGTCTGCCTGCAAGACAGATGTGCTACCACTGAGCTATGTCCCTTCCTTGTGTACAGAAGCTAGCTGGTTGACCGCTGTGGGAACACAGTGCTAGACTAGATGGGCCTTTGCTCTGATTCTTATGGACCCCTTCCCTGGCACCGACTTGTTAGGAAGAATTGCTGGGACAATTCCAAATGCCGCTTGGAAGAAAGGAGCCAAAAGGAAATCCCTTTCTCACATGTGCAGCTGTGCCCATGCAGAGTGGCTTGTGCTCCCAGTTACACAACAAGATACACTTATATGTGCAAGTTCATGTACACGTTACCCTAGTATATGCATTTTTGTGCACATTACCTGGCTGGTGAACTGCACTGAAAAATTCAGAGAAATGTGGATGTCACTGGATGGGCGCATCTCCTGCTGTTTCAGAAAGTGCAAATTAAGTAGGTTTGCCTTTAAATTTCTCCTCCATGCCTAGCCATGGGTGATTTAAAGATAACCTGTGTACCCTCAGTAGAAGACTATCCATTGCCTTCTTGCCTCCAGCCACTAAAAGCTAGCTCAAATGTAATGCATTCTGGCTATCAGAACTGGAGAGAGAGAGAGATGAATCTACTCCTTTCTATTTTCACACAGCAGCAGCAGCAGCAGCAAGTGTGCTGTTCCTGGTACTTTGCAAGGTAATAAAAATAGCCATACTTAATAAATGGATAAGTACATTTGCAGCCCTTTGAGCTCCTTTGCTTTCCCCTGCATAAGCACATTTTTATAGCTTTCTGCTGTGATCTTCCAGGGGATAAGCCGATGTGGACTGATCCAAGTTAATTTGCTTCCTCTTCCCCTACCCCCTCCACTCTTTTCTTAAGACTGCAGATATCATCAGAAACAAACAATGCAAATAAAGGAGGCAGATCAGAGGGGGAGGTACACAACAGACTGAGTAGAAATTGATTCAGAAACTAATTAAAATAAAGCACCCTCCTCAAATCCTCTTTGAATTATTCAGATACAACAATGCAGGAGTCGGAGAGGAGCAGAGGGATGTTCTTCCCTAAACGCTCTGCATTTGTTTCCAGAAATAACCAGCTCAGGCCAAACTGAAGTGATTCAGACTCCCGCAGCAGGGGATTTTGAAGTCTCCCAAAGGACATGGGTTTTCTGCGAGTTTGTATTGAAGCTTGAACCAGACACTCACAGGGAGAGGCTCCCATTGATCGGATCTGCCGCATCTGAGCGGCTCAAATTGAGATAGAAAGTCCCCTTTGATTTTCCATTTTTGTGCAACTGAGGCTGCCGGGAGCCTTTAGCAAATGGGGTAAGAGCTGAGCAAAAGCCACTCTGTGATATAGAATTTGTAGAGTTGGAAGGGATCCTGGCAGTCATCTAATTCAACCCCCTGCGGTGCAGGAAGGAGAGTAACCAATGTGGTGCCTTCTAGATGTTTCAGACTACAACTCTCACCTGCCCTAGCCAGCATTACCATGTGGGATGTAGTCTACAGCATCTGGAGGGAACACCATTTGCTACCCTTGGGGTAGATAATACAGGGCAAGGTGGAACAAATATCTAGCTCCTTATAGACCCGCTCTCTATCTGCCTTGGAAACTTCCATAACCCCAGTACCGTCTTGTCATTCTCCACCCACTACAGCAAGCAAGCCTTTGTCCAAGTCTCACTGAGTTCCTGACAGGCGGTAATAGTGATGAGTGGGCTTGCATAAACCCAGCCCCATCTCTCCACAAATATCCATCCCCTGGTTGCATGCCATCCATAGCTTCTGTTCACTGGAGAACTATTCTTAGGAAGATCACCTCTCCAACAGCTGTTAATCTGTCATTTGCATAGCGTGAGTCAACCAAATATGAGGCACCAACCATTACAAAGTCTCAGTAGGCTGGAGAGAGGGGCAGGAGGGCGGGGACAGAATCATTTGCTTTACTGTCACTGCGAAAGCTTTTATCACCGTTGATGGCTTTATTCAAGATACCTTTCCGACATCTTCTTTTGAAAGTGCCTTAATGTACAAGGGAAAGCTTTGCACTGGGATAGTGGCAACACTTTATTTCTTGCTCTTAGTTTAATAATATTTGTTGTTGTTGGGAGAAACTAATTTAAGAAATCCAGAACCTCCTGCACCAGTGTGGTGTAGTGGTTAAGGGCAGTGGACTCGTAATCTGGTGAACCGGGTTTGCTTCCCCGCTCCTCCACATGCAGCTGCTGGGTGACCTTGGGCTAATCACACTTCTCTGAAATCTCTCACCTCACAGTGTTTGTTGTGGAGGGGGAAGGGAAGGGAAGGGAGAATGTTAGCCGCATTGAGACTCCTTAGGGTAGTGATAAAGCGAGATATCAAATCCAAACTCCTCTTCTTCTTCGTCTTTCTGTGCCTCCAAGTAAGGGCTCGTCCCCACTTCTAAGCTTGTCCTGTGTTTCCTTTCACTTGCCCCATGCTTTGTACACATGGGTACAAGAGGCTTCTCATCTGTCCCCAACTTCCCTGGGAAAACCCACTGTTTATTGCTGAATCGGAACCAACATCCAGAAAACCTGATTGTTCCAATTCAGAAGCAAACAGTGGGTTTTCCTGGGGAAAGCAGCAGGACAAAAAAGGGATCTCGGACCTTCCTTGGAGGTTTTTAAGCCGAGGTTGGATGGTCATCTGTCATGGATACTTTGGGTGAGATTCCTGCATTGCAAGGGGTTGGACCAAATGATCCTCAGGGCCCCTTACAACCCAACAATTCTATGATTCTATGTCCAGTGAGTAGATACCATGGGACAAGTGGAAGTCTGGATGAGCCCTAAGTTAACAACAGAAGATTGCTTGACCAGCTGCTGGAAGCCAAAGGAGGACTGAGTGCTCTGGTGCTTGGAGCCCACTTGTGAGTTTCCCATAACCATCTGGTTGGCCACTGTGAAAGCAGGATGCAGGACTAGATGAGGCCCCGGCCTGCTTCAGCCAGTGTGAGCCAGCGTGGTGTAGTGGTTAAGAGTGGTAGACTCGCAATCTGGTGAACCGGGTTCACGTCTCCACTCCTCCACATGCAGCTGCTGGGTGACCTTGGGCCAGTCACACTTCTTTGAAGTCTCTCAGCCTCACTCACCTCACAGAGTGTTTGTTGTGGGGGAGGAAGAGAAAGGAGAATGTTAGCCGCTTTGAGACTCCTTTGGGTAGTGATAAAGCGGGATATCAAATCCAAACTCCTCCTCTTCTTCTTCTTCTTCTTCTTCTTCTTCTTCTTCTTCTTCTTCTTCGGTTCTTCATATTCAAGATGCTTTCAAAGAACTCAAGCATATGAAAGTTTCAAAATATATGCCATAATAATATTACTACTACTACTACTACTACTACTAATAATAATAATAATAATAATAATAATAATAATAATAATATATTACTTATACTCCGCCCATCTGGCTCAGTTTCCCCAGCCACTCTGGGCGGCTCCCAACAGAATACTAAAAACACGATCAAACATCAAACATTAAAAACTTCCCTAAACAGGGCTGCCTTCAGATGTCTTCTAAAAGTCAGGTAGTTGTTTATTTCCTTAACATCTGATGGGAGGGTGTTCCACAGGGTGGGTGCCACTACTGAGAAAGCCCTCTGCCTGGTTCCCTGTAATCTCACTTCTCACAGTGAGGGAGCCGTCAGAAGGTCCTTGGAGCTGGACTTCAGTGTCCAGGCTGAACGATGGGGGTGGAGACGCTCCTTCAGGTATACTGGGCCATTTAGGGCTTAAATGTCAGCACCAACACTTTGAATTGTGCTCGGAAACGTACTGGGAGCCAATGAAGATATTTCAGGACTGGTGCTATACGGTCTCGGCGGCCACTCCCAGACACCAGTCTACCTGTTGCATTCTGGGTTAATTGTAGTTTCCGGGCCACCTTCAAAGGTAGCCCTCCCCCCCACATAGAGTGGTAGTTGTCCAAGCGGGAGATAACTAGAGCATACACCACTCTGGCGAGACAGTCCATGGGCAGGTAGGGATTCAAGATGCTTTCAAATAACTCATGCATATGAAAGTTTCCATATATATGCCTAAAACTGTCAAGGGTGTGTGCACACCTGATCCGTGTCTTGCGTAATTGGGAAGCGCTCCATTATTGCATGTCCACATTCTAAGCTAAGCCAAGCAAAGGGGGTGGGGTGGGGGGTTGGATATGGTTTGAAGACGAGACTGGGAGAGAAGTGCTTAAACATTCACCCCGCCATTGCTCTTCACCCCCAGCACCCTCCTCCAGCTGCTTTCACTTTGGCTGGGATTTCAGAGATATTCTTGGAACGGTCTCCCTTGGGAGGTTGCGGCCTCTCTTTCCTTTGGGGTTTTTTAAACAGTGGTTCCATAAAGAAGGCTGATCGCAGAAGAATTGATGCTTTTGAATTATGGTGCTGGAGGAGACTCTTGAGAGTCCCATAGACTGCAAGAAGATCAAACCTATCCATTCTGAAGGAAATCAGCCCTGAGTGCTCACTGGAAGGACAGATCCTGAAGCTGAGACGCCACCTCATGAGAAGAGAAGACTCCCTGGAAAAGACCCTGATGTTGGGAAAGATGGAGGAGAAGGGGACGACTGAGGATGAGATGGTTGGACAGTGTTTGGTTGGACATGAGTTTGACCAAACTGCAGGAGGCAGTGGAAGACAGGAGTGCCTGGCGTGCTCTGGTCCATGGGGTCACGAAGAGTCGGACACGACTAAACGACTAAACAACAACAAGCAGAGGTTGTATGTCCATCTGTCATGGATGCTTTAGCTGAGATTCCTACATTGTAGAGGGTTTTAGACCAGATGACCCTTGGCGTCCCTTCCAACTCTACGATTCTGTGATCAGGGGGTGGGGAGCATTTTGTCAGGCAGTAATGCTTCTGAATGCAGTCGCTGGAACTCGCTTCAGTGTAAGGCAGTGATAGCCACCAACTTGGATGGCTTTAAAAGAGGTTTAGGTGAATTCATGGAGAATAAGGCTATCAATGGATATTCACCATTATGGCTATGCTCTGCCTCTATGGCCAGAGGGAGTAATAGGAACCAATGTGGTGTAGTGGTAAAAGTGTTGGACTGGGACCTGGGAGACCAGGGTTCAAATTCCCGTTCAGCCATGAAGTTCACTGGGTGGTCTGAGGGCAGACTAAGGTTGGCGGTGCCCCTTTCGCCATAATGGACCAGTGTCCATGAGCCAAGATGGATGTTCCTCCTTCCTCCCTTCCAGTTTCTTCAACTATCTAGGCAACACTGTTGTGTGGTGAGTTCCCAACCCGCCCAGGGGGATATAATGACACATGACACAATTGTTAAGGTTAATGGGCTAAAAAAGGCCATAACTTTATTGGTTACAGGTGACGAGCGGTATTGGCTTAGGCATTGGTCCTAACCGACTATATCCGACTTCAGCCCATCCGCTTGAAGTCTGGGAAGGGTTAACCACCAGTAGGGGGAGTCCTACTGATGCACATCAACTAGGAACTCCCCTGGAGCCACCGCTAGGGGGCGTGCCTTAGCCCCTAACCTCCCTAGGCTTCAGACAGGGCCACGCCCCCCAGAATCCTTTATCAGACTACCCTTCAATATGTGGGGCAGGTGATGGCGCTTCCTCCCCTCTTCCATCTACAGAACAATACCAATGCCTAACCGCCAATACCCAGAAAGTTGTGACGATTTGCTACGAGGTAGGCGGAAACCAAGTGGCTGGTTCCAATTTGCCAAGTGGAAAAATTCCTACCAGGCCCCTCAACGGTGACCAACCAAGGTCCATAGCAAGGTCAAGGAACGGAAACCTAAAAGGGTGGAAGGGTGGGGAAAGCAGGATCAGTTGGCAGGTAGCAAAGAGGGAGATCCCCGGCCGCTTCCTGCCCTATATAGGGCAGGCCACGCCCCCGAACCAGCCAATTGGCTGGCTAGGGGGTGATGCAGCCAGGAATCCCCCCAATCACACGGGGCTGGCCTCCACCCACCACGCGCGTGGAGGGTCCGTGAAGCCCGCAACCCCACCTCCTGAAGGCGGAAGTGGCTTTCTCACAATATAAGCCTTGGTTCTTTGAATCTTAGAGGATGGGGTTGGGGCAGCCTCACAATGACGACCGCAATAATTCCAGTGTGGCAGAAAACAGGGTTCCTGCCTAATATATTATAGATTCTATAGCTGCATATATTAAAGAGGAACAAATAATGAGTCATTTCTGAAGGCTTTCAGCACTTCTAAGAACTGGGTCAGTTACCATGGCAACAGATGCAGGGAAGGAATCCAAATGGAATGCAAAGTTACCAGAAGTAGAAGCCCCAATTTGCACTAACCTTTCCCCCCCTTTTTTTTCTTTTTTTTTTGCGGGGGGTGGCGGCAAGCAGGAGAAGGGAAGCATAATTAAAACAGATATATACAATTCCCCACCCTGCTGCAAATGTGTTCTGGAGGAAGTGGAAATGGGAAACTGATTGAATCTCCTTTTCTCTATTTTGTTTTATTTTAGGCGGTGACAATATGAAATGGACCTTTGGAAGCAAGGTTCGGGTAATGACACCCCATCCCTGCTCACGCTGGGGCACTTCTGCTGTGAAAAGAAAGCATTTGACGCACGATGAGGAAATTGCTTTTTGTTTCGAAACAGCGGTATTATTGTCTCTTAGGAATTTCAGATATTATTCCGGTGGAGAGCAGTCCTCTTCAGTGTCTGGCAATAGAGCTCTTCTTTACCTTGCTATTTGGGGGGAAATGAAAGGGTAAGATAGGGACATGGGTGGCACTGTGGGTTAAACCACAGAACCTAGGACTTGCCGATCAGAAGGTTGGTGGTTCAAATCCCCACGACGGGGTGAGTTTCCGTTGCTCGGTCCCTGCTCCTGCCAACCTAGCAGTTCGAAAGCACGTCAAAGTGCAAGTAGATAAATAGGTACCGCTCTGGCGGGAAGGTAAACAGCGTTTCTGTGCACTGCTCTGGTTCGCCAGAAGCGGCATAGTCATGCTGGCCACATGACCTGGAAGCTCCCTCGGCCAATAAAGTGAGATGAGCGCCACAACCCCAGAGTCGGCCACGACTGGACCTAATGGTCTGGGGTCCCTTTACCTTTACCTAAAAGGGTAAGATAAGAACATAAATGTCCTTCCAGGTCCATCTGATAATCCACCATTCTCTCCCTACAGTGGCCAACCAGAGGCCTCTGTGAGCAGGTGTGGGGTCGTGATTCGGGAGTTGGACTAAGACCTGGGAGACCAGGGTTCGAAACCCCGCTTAGTCATGAACCATGCCCAATAAGTACCCCAGTGGGGAGCTGAACAGCCACTTCTTACAGCACTGCCTGCGAAAGGCACAACCTGAAACATTTCCTCTCTGCGAAGCACAAAGAGTGATGCCTCCCTCTTTTTTTATGACAAATGGAATGTCAGTGGTGACAAATGTTTCTTTCCTCAGGTAAAGAGGAGTGGGCGGCTGGCAGAATTGCATGTATCATTTGCGGATGGCCTCTAAGCTTGGGTCATCAACAAAGTGTAGGTGGCGTTTGGTAGTGGGCTGTCTGCATCCCTCTTCCCAAGGCCTGAAATTTGCTGATAGCATCACAGCCCTAACCATGTCTATTCCGAAGAAAGTCTTATGGAATTCCAAGGGTAGGTGGGATTAGGATGGTAGAAATAACAATAACAGCAACAACAGCAACCATCATAACATGACAGCTTAAAAAACACTCTGTAATGCAGAGCGGCATGCCAATAAGGACAATATAAAGCTGATTTTAAACAGTAAACACATTGCCTTTAATTAAAAGAAGAGTGAAATGAAAGTCCCATTGAAAGGCTAGTGAAGAAAGGACCAGATGTGTATTGTTTGGGATACAAACAAATATGGGAAGCCACAAAAAGACCCTGTCTCTAGCATCTACCCATCTATTCAGTCTTGATGCTGGGCCTCTGAGCAAAGTTTCCAGGGGACAACGTAGGGAAGATTTGTATGGTCATAGATTGTTCTTTAAAAAATATGAGCCCAAGCCATTTAGAGGTCTGAAAGTCAACAGCACCACTTTCAAGCAAGGTCCAGAAATAAACTAGCAGCCATTGTAGATGGTGCAGAATACGGGTAAGATGTTCTGAATGCCTGGCCCTAATAAGTAGATTTAGGCACCCCAGAAGCAGATTTAGGCATCGTTACAGTGAGGTACAGGGTTTAAAGGGTTTCAGCAAAACCTTGAGGGAAAAGAGTTTCCAGGAAGGGAAGTGATTCATAAATTGTTGGCATCCGTCTGTCTCAAGAGACAATGGGGTGCAAGCCTAGGCAGAGTGTATGGAGGTCCTGGGCTGCTCAGATGACAGGACCCCTTCTCGGCCTCGCTGATGTGGTTGATAGCTCTCTCCACCATAAAAATAACTTTTATTCCGATCAAAAATGTGAGTCATTTTCATTTCTTCTTCCATGCAATCCTGCTCGTCAAAGTTTGGAAAAGTCGTTCTTACAGAAGTGTAGGAGCCACAATTGCCACATTAGGGTCAAAATCCTATTCTTAGCGTTGCTAATGGAAGTACTGCTTGCCTCTTTGTCTAAAGAAGTTAAGAAACTGGGTCTATTCATTTTTCATGTACTGATACAAAAGCCAAATTACATGCCAGAGTGACGGAAGAATAAAGGGCTCCAGTGAATTACCAGGGGATTTGAGAGATAAAATAACTCTTATCTATGAATATGGTAGGCACATAGATTCTGAAAATTATTTTGCCTGCAACTTCCATAACACAACTTTCATCTTCAGGCTGTGTTAATGGTCTGCTCAGAAAAATGGTTATTTATCATTAGGGCAGTCCCCTCAGGGACTACATTGACTCTTGAGCAACGTTCTTGGGTCTACATGACAATGCGGGGGAGGGGGAGCAAAAGGGGTGGACTCTTCTTACATTCTTATGACCTGGGACATGGGGTAGGTGGGTGTGAGGAGGATGGGGGAACAGAGCTAGCACGCTTGTGCGTGTTCTCTACTCCTCATGTGTTGTTTTATGATCCTGTTCAGAATGTCTGGATAAGGCTACAGGTGAAACTGGAATGGCGAAAGGTGTTTCTACAGGTATTTGGGTCTCCCAAGCCATTTATGGCTTTAATGGTAAACACCAGTGCCAGAAATCTCCTTTACGTCCTGGTCATCCCTTGACCTCAGCTATATACAGTGGTACCGCTGGTTATGTACTTAATTCATTCCGGAGGTCTGTTCTTAACCTGAAACTGTGCTTAACCTGAAGCACCACATTAGCTAATGGGGCCTCCCGCTGCTGCTGCGCCACCGCTGCACGATTTCTGTTCTCATCCTGAAGCAAAGTTCTTAACCCGAGGTACTATTTCTGGCTTAGTGGAGTCTGTAACCCGAAACGTATGTAACCTGAAGCGTATGTAACCCGAGGTACCACTGTACATCCTGTAACTGCTGATGGCTTGGCCAAACCCTCCAAGTGTCCCTATTTTCCAGGGACAGTCCCAGATTTACAGAAGCCATCCCAGTTTCTGATTTGATCCCAGAATGTCCCGCTTTTCCTTAGGACATCCCATTTTTCATCGGAGAATTGTTGTAGGATATTGTAGGACGTCCCTATTTTCAGGGGAGAAATTTGGAGTGTATGGAATAGGATGTCCCTATTTTCATCAGATAAATTTGGGAGGGTATGGGCTTCCTGTCATCTAAATAGCGCCCCCTACTTTAAACCTCCAAAGTGCTCTCTTTGTTTGTCACTGAGAAACCCCTGTGCTCTAGCTACGCCTATCTACT
Organism: Podarcis liolepis; assembly: GCF_965112155.1. Lineage (NCBI taxonomy): Eukaryota > Metazoa > Chordata > Lepidosauria > Squamata > Lacertidae > Podarcis > Podarcis liolepis. The sequence continues at coordinate 91,826,682 of NC_139556.1, forward strand.
AGGGAGAATCTCATTCTCATGTGCTTGTCACTGGCAAATCACTGTCTTTATTTTCTGCCTTTGGAAAAGTCCTCATGACCTTTCTGAAGCCTGAGTTACCTGTGTAATTCTTCTGCATTCCATTCTTTCTTCCAAGTCTCTAGTGGCGAAATCTCTGAGTGGTCGCATCTTGTCCTTCATGCATACACAGGTTGAATGCGTGCCCATGAACTCTAACACCCATGCAGTGCACAGCCGACCAATTCACACATCGCAGCCACCGAGGTGTATTTCAAACTGTTAAAAATGTATTGTTCACTTTAGCTGAAGGACAAGCACCTGTGGGGGGGGGGTTGTACAGCAGTGGAGGGGGCAGACTATTGCAGAGTGAAATTCTATAAGGCTACAGCAGGAGGAATTTCAGCAACGTGTAATGGCTGTGGAATTGGAAGCCTTTGGATAATGAACCCCCATTTGAGACTAAGGTAGACTGACCACTTATGTACTCCAACTCCCCCCCCCCAAAAAAAAGGATAAAAGAGGACATGGATTTGCATTAACATTGTCTGCTGATTCATACAAATAGATGCAAATATAGAAACAATAAATATAATTTAAATAGATGTACAATACAACTCATCAGACTAGGAAGACAGTGACTGGGTAATCGCTATGCCTGGTTCAGCCTGCTGTCTAGGTGCTAACTGTTGAAGGGCAACTTTTTAGGGGTTCTTCATCTTTCAATCGGACATGGATCTGACTGGCCTCCAGATAGGGGATCCCTTCAAACAGAGGTTCGCCCTCCAACAGCCCTTCAAACAGAGGATGGTTCTTCATAACTTAGGACACATGGCCACACTAGGCTAGGAATGTTCAGCGAACCCCTGTCTGAGATGGTGGTTGTTATTGTATGCCTCAATTTTTACCTGTGTAGCGTTGTGGGGAGGGAATTGAGCGGTTCATGTCTATGCATTGCTTCTTGGTTTAGGCAGGCAGTCAAATGTAGTGGAGGGAATGAGGAAGTCCTAAGGTGACAAAATGGCACATTGCTTTTCAGATCAAGGATGGGAGAACCATAAATTTTGTGTGTGTGTGTGTTTGTGTGTGCGAAAAGCAAAGTTACAGGGAACCAGGCAGAGGGCCTTCTTGGTAGTGGCGCCCTCCCAGTGGAACACCCTCCCTTCAGATGTCAAGGAGATAAAGAACTATACAGCTTTCAAAAGACATCTTAAGGCAGCCCTGTATTGTTTAATGTTTAATGTTTCATTATGTATTATATATTCTGTAAGCTGCCCAGAGTGGCTGGGGAAACCCAGCCAGACAGGCAGGGTATAAATAATAAAATTATTATTATTATTATTATTATTATTATTATTATTATTATTATTATTATTTTGCTGCCCCTGCTTACTTCACTTGTGAACCCTGCCTACCACTTTGTCAACACCCCTGCCCCCACACCTGACCTAACCCCTCCCTTTACACCACACCCATCCCCTTGCTTATCCCCCCACAGCTTGCCCCAACCCCTCACCCCTCCCCTCACAGGTCACCTCAATCCTCTCCCACTCCTATTTGTAGATACTGGTGGCCATACATATTGCAGCATGGCGATAGCCTTATATTTTTAATGCATAGCATGAAAAAGCTAGCACAGCCAGCGAACAAGCTGGTTATATTTGTGTGCAATTTTTGTGCATCATAACTGCATTGCAAAATCTGGAGAAGTTCATCATCCAATTTGGAGCTGCATCCTGGTCTACAAACTAGTTGGGGGGCCAAAAAAATTGGACCACCTGCTATTAAAAGCAGATCGAAAAAATTACTCCTGCATCCCTCACCACCTGTGGGTTCTCTCATCTCTTTCACTCCTGCTGCATTCATAGACCAGGCCTACATGCTAAGCTATCAAACTTTTTCTGTATTTAGTAGGTGTGAAGCTTTTTTTGCCAGTTGTTTGATCATATTGCATGGAAGACAGATGGTCGCAATAATTATTACATTAATAAAATCTTGGCCTGTCTGCACTTTCTTACATGCATGAGGTAGATTAACAAGATATTTTTCAGCAAAACACTGCAAACATAATCAATTGTGCTGTATGCATTTAGTCTTAAGTGTCCAAGTATTTCATACTACGTATAAGCAATTGTTAGCATTTTATTCCAGCTGATAAGGAAAATGTGGGCTGGGGAAGAACAATAGTGAAAGTTGCTTGGGTGAATACAGCTTCTCTTCTGAGGGGGTTTAAGATGATGCTACATTTTATGGATTGGGGTGAAAGGAAGTTCTCTAACCCAAGTGGAAACCAGGCAGGGCCCACAACTTCTGATTTGGATGGAAGAATTTGTGAAACATTCCCATGATCCTCTGTTTTCTGATAGTCTCCAGGTCTGTTTTGGATTTGTAGAGAGACCTCTGGTGGGGGAAGGGATGGTCTCCTTCAGAAATTGTGTATTATGGGGGCTTAGTACACCCAGAGCTTAGAACAGCTGCCAGGCTGTGATATGATAGATGACCCCCCCTCATTTTGGGGGTGCTTTCAATCCATCCATGGCCTGTATGGTAGTGGTGTTTTGATCCACTTCCACTTGACTGAAGATGTTTCCTCCTGGAGTGCAGAGTGTATTCTGCATCTCAGAAGGGAAGGTCTCAAACTGGCATGCCGTGCTAAATTTCACTCACACCAGTGGGCGTGGTGTGATGCAACAATGAATGTCGTCGGACGATGTTGCATCTCCCACACTCTTTCTGCAGATGTGGGTTTCTGGTCCACCCTAATTCCCTCACGAAAATGGCAAGAACACTTGTGCCACCCCAAATTCCCTCACTTTGCTCTTGCGATTTTCTGAGTTAGTAGGGTTGCAAAAAGATTGTTTCTGGAACCAATTAATACAGAAACGAGGGATAAACCTCCACTAGATTTCCAGAAGTGGCTTTTACATTGTGTGAAACCTCAAGTATAATGTGGAGATTAACCGTTAGGGAAATGTCAAGAAAATGAAATGAACTGCTGTGTGAATGGGTGTTATTCTACTCTCTGGCACTCCAAAGCAATGTGGGAAGCTTTTTACTTACATCTGTGCCTTCCCTTTCCCCTATAATGCTAAAGTAAGGTAAAGGGACCCCTGACCATTAGGTCCAGTCGTGGCCAACTCTGGGGTTGCGGTGCTCATCTCACTTTATTGGCCGAGGGAGCCGGCGTACTTGACGTGCTTTTGAACTGCTATGTTGGCAGGAGCAGGGATCGAGCAACGGGAGCTCACCCATCACGGGGATTCAAACCACCAACCTTCTGATCAGCAAGTCCTAGGCTCTGTGGTTTAACCCACAGCGCCACCCGTGTCCCCCTATAATGCTAAGTGGGGGTAAAACCTGTGGGTTTCTCCACTCCACACTGCCAAGGGGGAACCAGTGAAATGTAGCAAAGTGGGAGGCTGAGGCTTCTGAACAGAGGTGGGGCAGAAATTCAGTTTCGTTTGAATTTTAATGCAAACCAACCTAATTCTCACTTTCCAAAACAAGATGTGAAAAGAAATGCAACTGTACTTTGAAATTTGCGCTTCTATTAATTTTGTGAGGCAGTTCTCTGACCAAGCAATGTGTACCAAAAAAAGTGTAAGTGAGGAGGAAGCATGCTTAAAAATGTGTGTGTTAGTGAAAATAAGATCTAAAATGCACTCTACTGTGAGAAGGCTTGCAAAAATGTACACACTGGGCAAAATTGCATACGGGAATGTTTCTGTGGGGAGAAATTCGCACTAAAATACTGACAATTTTTCATGAGCACGTCTTTTTTTTAAATTGTACACTGATGCAGAAATGTGAAGAAATGAGCAGGGAGAAACCAAAATTGAGAAATTCATCTATTCATACTTGTGACTCGAGGGAAAGTGCCTCACCTCTTTATTTCAGGTGTGGCAGTGCATATGTATGGAATGGGGGACAAATTCTTTACTTTTGTTATGAGATGCTGGTACACTCTGACTGGACTGGCATAGGCAGTAAAAACAGAAGTAATGATACTCTGTCCTGGTGACTACCATCACACACACAGAGAGAGAAAACTGGTCTTTACATGGAGGACTTGTAAAAAAAAAAAAAGGCAATCCCAGGAGAAGGTCTCCTTGAGAGTAAGACAGGTTGGCTGGAAAGAAAGCCTTCTCCTTCCCCCAGTTTCTGCCACACCTTTTATGCTCAGCTTCTTCCAACTCTTTTGTTTTCTAGTAGCTGAACAGGATCTGTTTGTCAGCTTCTAATCCGTGCCGGCAATCAGGAAGCACCATCCCTGGCTCTTTCACGACCTCCCTCTGTTTTTTAATTGCATAATTATCAGCGTCTTCAGCTTTCATTTTCTCAACCTTCCCTTCTTGCAGTTTTGCTTTTGTTTCCATACATGGTTGTTTCCTTTTGCCAAGTGCTTGCACTACACCTGGTCTCCTTTCAATCTGCCTGATGGAAGCTCTGCCGTGCCATGGATGGTGAGGCGACAGGGATGCCATGCTAAATAGGCAATATGGCAATGGTAAAATCTCATTCCAGTGTGAATGTGAGAAGGGATTATTTGACTTCTGAAAAATGTTGCCTGCATTAGAATAATTTTTAGCATGCAGGTCAACCAACCAGCTTCCCATAAACACAATGACAGTCTGTAGGACCTCCTGCTCATATTTCACACTATTCTAATTAGCTGAAAAAATGTTCTGCCTTACTCGTTCCTAAATTGGAAACAGTATAGTGATCTTCAATCCCGGCATTTACTGGGGAGACACACATCATAGGGACTTGAATTTTAATTCCAGGAAAGAGTACACCCCCTTTATCAAAACATGACCCAGAGAATCTGGTCCTCTGGCTTGGAGAGCTACACCCACAGCAAGGAGGTGATGCTGATTTTAAAGGGACAACTTCCCAGCTTCATATGTTCCTATAGTTTAATGACATTGGGTAGGGATGCAGATGGCACTGTGATCTAAACCACTGAGCCTCTTGGGCTTGCTGATCAGAAGGTCGGCGGTTTGACTCCCTGCGATGGGGTGAGCTTCCATTGCTCTGTCCCAGCTCCTGCCAACCTAGCAGTTCGAAGGCACACCAGTGCAAGTACATAAATAAATACCACTGTGGCCAAAAGGTAAATGGTGCTTCCGTGTGTTCTGGCTTCCGTCACGGTGTTCCGTTGTGCCAGAAGCGGTTTAGTCATGCTGGACACATGACTCGGAAAGCTGTCTGTGGACAAACGCCAGCTCCCTCAGTCTTAAAGCAAGATGAGCGCCACAACCTCATAGTTGCCTTTGACTGGACTTAAATGCCCTGGGGTCCTTTACCTTTACCTTTCTTTTACCAGAGAGCCAGTGTGGTGTAGTGGTTAAGAGCGGTAGTCACGTAATCTGGGAAACCGGGTTCGTGTCTCCGCTCCTCCACATGCAGCTGCTGGGTGACCTTGGGCCAGTCACACTTCTTTGAAGTCTCTCAGCCCCACTCACCTCACAGAGTGTTTGTTGTGGGGGAGGAAGGGAAAGGAGAATGTTAGCCGCTTTGAGACTCCTGAAGGGGAGTGAAAGGCGGGATATCAAATCCAAACTCTTCTTCTTCTTCTTCTTACCTGACACTGGAAAATGATGTTCAACAGGGCTAGAAAAAACATGGTGCAGAAGAACTGTGGGGAGTTTTAGGTGTCATTGTTGTCATAAGTTTCAACCCCACGCAGTTGCTCTGAAGACCAGGGTAATGACATTGGAGTGAGGGGGCATCATTTCCTCCTGTGCCTTTTTCTGATCTAAATCCTAATTCTCAAAACTATTATTAGCTCTGGGGGTGGGGTGAGAAGGACCCACGTTTTCCCTTGCAAAGAATCATGGAGTTGGACGGGACCTTGAGAATCATCTGGTCCAACCCTCTTCAATGCAGAAATATGCAGCTGTCCCTTATGGGGATTGAACCTGCAACCTTGATGTTATCAGCCCCATGCTGTAACCAACTGAGCTATCCACCCTACACAGAAAATAATAATTCTGGAGAAACATCACAGAAATAAAAGGATTGAAGCCTGTTCCTCCATTGCTACTTCCCTAACCTTCAAGGCAGCCAGATGGGGTTCCCAATTATGGTTATTTTTAAAAATGCAAAAGATCTCGATCACAAACATCCCAGTTCATGCTTACATTTGCCCTTAGGTGCTGAATTTAAATATTATGCAGCAGAAGATCAAAGCTGCCGCTGAGCAACTTATCCTCTCATCTCACTCATCTCCCACTCTCAAAACATACACACACACATTGCAGCAATAGGGAGCCTCTGACCATTAAATCTGTGGATGGTGATCTGGATCGGCCGTTCGCAGCTGCCTGCATGAGGATATGACATCGTTGTCTATATTAATCTCACGGCTGGATTCACATGACTCATTTGCTTCCTCCCCCACAGTACACCCATTACATGAAAAGGAAATAACCTGGGTTGTTTTTTAAATATATATATATATATATATATATATAAATTTTGAGAAATAAGCCTCAGCCCTGCTGCAGTCTATATTTGAAAAGCAGCCACTGCAGCAGCGGGGGCGGTGGAACCAGGGAATGGAGAAATTACTCATTTACCTTCTTAAATGGAGTTAGATGTGCCAAGCAGACTTCTCGGAGCACACGGTCTGTACTGTTGATTTCCTTTTTTCTCCCTGCAGGATTCTTACTAGGACAGGCAGGGAAGCATTGTGCAAAGTGTGGGAATGGTCATTTAAGGGCGCTTTTTTGGGATTTATTGCTGGGGAAGCTGCCGCCTTCATCTTTTGGCAACAATAGAGGGCAAATAATACACAGCCATTTGCCAAAAAAAAGAAACTTGCTGTGCTGTGCTTGTAATATCCATCCGAGGACTCCTGCCTGCCTCACATACGAATGCAAGAGTTGCTCCACTAGATCAGGCCAATCTAACCCATCGCTCTGTACTCACAGTGGGTGGCGCCGTGGTCTAAACCACTGAGCCTCTTGGGCTTGCCAATCTGAAGGTCGGTGGTTTGATTCCCTGTAATCAGGTGAGCTCCCGTTGCTCTTTCCCAGCTCCTGCCAACCTAGTAGTTCAAAAGCATGCAGTGCAAGTAGATAAATAGGTACCACTGTGGTGGGAAGGTAAACAGTGTTACAATGCGCTCTGGTTTCTGTCACGGTGTTCTGTTGCGCCAGAAGCGGTTGAGTCATGCTTGCCGCATGACCCGGAAAGCTGTGGACAAATGCCAGCTCCCCCAGCCTGCTTGGCAGGGGGTTGGACTCGATGGCCCTTGTGGTCTCTTCCAACTCTATGATTCTATGATTCTATGAGATAAGCGCCACACCCCATAGTTGCCTTTGACTGAACTTAACCATCCAGGGTCCTTTTTTTACCCTTACTCACAGTGGTCAATCGGTTGCCCACAGGAAGCCCTCAGTTGTCACTATACTATGCTGCCAGACTGACAGCCCTGGCACTAGCAGTGTTCTGCATGGTGGGGGTACTTACTTCAACTATCTAAAGGGCCATCACGTGGAAGATGGCACTGGCATCAACTATAGGGGGCCCTGTAGCAAGGGACCTCCAACATGACTTCCGGCGCTTCGCAAGGCCCTGGAAGTCACATCGGGGGTCTTGGGTGGCTTCAGAGGTAATGTCAGAGGCCTTGCAGGTCGTGAGGCCTCAGGCACAACCTCTGGGGCTCCCAGGCACCGCTGCAGCACATACAACATGGCGTCACATCGCAACGTGACATTATGACGTCATGATATGTCTCACGCGCCACTGGACACCCACAATCTGGGACCCAAGTCAGAAGATGGAGCGTGCTCGTTTTCTCCTGCTCCAGAGTGTAGGTCTCAAACCAATGGATTCAAGTTGCAAGAAAGGAGAAGGAAGAACATTCTGACAGTAAGAGCAGTTCTTACAAGGTGGAACGGTCTCCCTTGGGAGATGGTGGACACTCAGAGCCATCTTTCCCATTGGGCTTAGTGGTGCGTCACGCCAGGGCACCAGCCTCTCAGGGGTGCCCCAGCAAGCGGAGGAGCTGTGCGGCTTTGCCGGTGGTCTCCCCTTTTCTTGCCGCCTGCCAGCTGCGCCCCACCAACCATAAGGCTGGTGGGCATGCAGCTTCCCTCCCAAGCCTCCTTGGGAAGAGAGCGATCCCCGCAGAGGCTTAGGATGGAAGCTGCACCCCTCCAACCATATGGCTGGTGGGCATGCAGCTAGCCTCCCAAGCCCCTGCGGGAATCACTCTCCTCCCAAGGAGGCTTGGGAGGGAAGCTGTGTTCTCCTCCCAAGAAGGCTTGGAAAGGGCGCAACTTCACTCCCAAATATCTGTGGGGATTGCTCTCCTGCAGCGGCTTGGGGGAGAGTTGCACCCCCCCCAATGGCTGGCAGGGCACAGCTACGGCCACCCCAGCACTATCCATGGTAATTTGGGAGCGCTGGGCAGATATTTGCACCCCAGCGCCACATCTGCTAAAGACGGCCCTGTGGACACTCCTTCCTTGGAGGTTTTTAAGCAAAGGTTGGATGCCAATCTGTCATGGATGCCCTGTATACCCAAAGGATCGTCTCCGCCCCCATCATTCAGCCTGGACACTGAGATTCAGCTCTGAGGGGTCAAGGCGGGTCACAGATCTGACTTGCTATGAGGCAGTTTAGGAACCCAGAAGACAGCACAAATTGTGTTATGTTAAAGAAGCAAAAAGAGGCTGCCTTCCTAATAATAGTAAATGAAGTGATTCTTTCAGTTCTTTGCAGTTACTTAATGATTAAGGACAAGGCTGCCTGAGAGTCGTTCCACAAAAGAGCAATGGAAGTGGCAGCGTGATACATGGCTCCCGTCAAAAATAGCAAGAGATTGATATCTGGAAAAGGAAAAAGGAATCGCAAGACGAAGAATTCTACTGGAAGCCTCTTTATACGTGAGTTCCTGAACTGTATTTTGAACCACGGCTGAGGGCTCAGGTGGTTAATGAATATTACCTGTATGTGTATGGGCCATTTTTATGTTATATTATATTATTACAGTGGTACCTCGGGTTACAGATGCTTCAGGTTACAGACGCTTCGGGTTACAGACTCCGCTAACCCAGAAATAGTACCTCGGGTTAAGAACAGTTCCAGGTTAAGAACGGACCTCCAGAACGAATTAAGTTCTTAACCCAAGGTACCACTGTATTTGCCAATATTACCAAAGATATAAATTCAATCTCAAAATAACAACAACTGATTTAAGAAGGCAGTGATGGCCACCAAGAAACAAGACTTTAAAAGAAAGAGGGCTATCAACAGCTACATGATGAATCCACAGTGGGAGGCAGCAATGCGTCTAGATACCAGTTGCTGGAAACCACAGAAGAGGATGCTTTAGTGCTTCTGTCCTGCTTGCAGGGTTCCCAGAGACATCTGGTGGGCTACTGTGAAAACAGGATGCTGGATTAGATGGGCCAGTTCTTGTGTTCCTTGATAAACCTGATTGCAGTACAGCAGTAGCTTCCACCAACATTCGAGATAAATGCATGTTATGCCAGTTAGAAAATGGAGCAAAAAGGGGCACGTCAATTTTCAGCATTTTTAGAGTGCTGTAACTGTTACATTTTTATTTTGGATCAGTTTGACATTTGGCACATTTGAAGATCTCATTAAATGGATCAAGTATGCCAAGTTTCGGTTTATAACTCAAGAGGTGCCATTTACATAAGCCATAGATTTTTCAGGCTTACAATAACAGAACCATTCCCCACCCCCCTTGTCTCATCTTAATTGCCCCTCCCCACATAGAAAAATATCATGCTAGTTTATTCTTCGCAACCTTTATAAACTGCCTTTCAACTCTCAAGGGCCTTTATACCTGACTTGCCAATTTTCTTTATTCTGCTGAGTGTATTAATTGCTACGAAGTCATCTTACTTTCTTTTGAATAACGTTGATGTCTTTGGAGTGGCACACATTCAACACACTGGTGAGAGCTGGGCTTCTGGAGTTTGCCCCCCCCTCCAATTACAGGAGTGGCAGTGGACTTCACCCCCAGATTTACCCTAGTGTAGAGTTGCCATATTTCAAAAAGTGAAAATCCGAACAGTTCAGCAGTTTTGACCCAGACACTGTTTACGACGGAATCCCGAATCCTGGCTAAATTCCGGTAAATTCCAGCCATATGGCAACCCTACCCTGGTGTGAGCCTGCAAATAACAATCTTGCATTCTTAATTTTGTTTTTAAAGAGATTCTAAATGCAAGCCAGATATTGACAAACAAAAGCTATTTCTGTGAATTTTTTCACTTATGGATTCAACCTCACCTGCTGCTACTATTACTATTACTACTACTACTACTACTACTACTACTACTACTACTACTACTACTATTGTTGTTGTTATTAATGCATTTGCAAAAAAGCACAAAGCAGTAAATCAGCCCTGGTAAACGGAGGATCAATAGCCACCTCTGCCTCTTTTTATGAGATGTGGAGCACGGCCTGAATCTGTCAAACTGAATTAGTGAGCCTGCGGGTGTCAGGGAAGACTCAAACAAATAGACCCGCCACGTTGTTCATTGATAGAAGGCTTAGATCTGCGCTGTTGTCATCATTAGTGCTCCCTCTCCTTCTCCAAAGACCCTTTTTGCAAATGCTAACCCTGCTAGATAAAGGGCAGGCCAGTCACCTACACTGGTGCTTGTCTGCTTGCTTGCATTGGATGAGACACAATGCAGAGATCTCGAAAAGGACTAACCATTTCAAAACATTGAACGCCTTTGTCGCAATCTCATCCTAAGAGGGATATGGCTGGCGCCAAGGGCTGATGACATCAGGCCATGAAGACTTGACTGAATCACCAACTGGCATCAACACCATGTTTGTTCTACCCACTGTGCTTGGAATGAGGTTAGTGGCAGAAAATACTTATATAGGGAACATTATAGGAAGTTGCCTCATGGTGAAACAGACCAGTGGTCCAACAAGCTCAGCATTGCACCTCTCCGGGGTTTCAGATGAGGGACGTATCAAGCTCTACCTGGAGGTGCCAGGGATTGAACCCAGGACGTTCTGCATGGAAGGTAGATGCTATGCCACTGAGCTATGGCCCCAGCCCTGGTGTGATGGCCTGGGATTCGGACTCAGAGGCTGAACCTGAGTAATCCCAGCCTGCACAGGAGTCTCCGCCTCCAGAACCAGCTGAGCCGGGGCTGGGGCCTGAGCCTGAAGGGTCCTCACCTGTGCAGGATCCTCAGGTGCAGGTACCAGCTGAGTCTGCTCTGGCCCCTGAGGTGATGGAGGACCCATTGCCTGCAGGTGCTCCACTCTCAGCCCCGTCAGGGGAAGCTGAGGTTGCCTCTGGGTCCAGTAACCCTCCAGCCTCTCCTGAGCTACAGAGGTTCAGGGCAGAGAGGTGGAGGGAACTAAGTTCCCGCAGAAGGAGTGCTCGCCTTCAGGCCAGGAGAGGCGAGTCACCTGTGGACCGGGGCCACCCTATGCCTCGGGGCAGATAAAAGCCAGCCAGCCCCAGTCCCAGGTTGTGGGAGCAACATTGCTGGTAACCTGTTCCTGCCTGCACCCTGTCCTGCTCTTCTGCCAGAGTTCCTGACCTCACCCGACTCCCTGCCTTGGACCCAGCTTCAGCCTTGACGGACAGCCTCCATACTGCACCCTCGACCTCGGACTGGACTCAAACCTTGCCGCACGGTTAACCCTCGGGACCGGCACACCTTGGCTTTTCCTGATGCCAAATTACATCATAATGCCTTGTTCCCTATAGCAGCCCAGGCCCAATCAGGTTGGAAAGGAAGAGAGAAGGGACCTCAAAGGTAAACTGAGATGACAGAGTTAAATAAAAATGCCAACATTTCTCTGATGAAAATAGGAACGTTTGTTATCATCATCATCATCATCATCATCAACCTCAACTGGCTTGCCCAGCTATTCTGGGCAGCTTCCAACATATATAAAAACATAGGTAAAGGTAAAGGGACCCCTGACCATTAGGTCCAGTCGCGGATGACTCTGGGGTTGCGGTGCTCATCTCGCTTTATTGGCCGAGGGAGCGGGCGTACAGCTTCTGGGTCATGTGGCCAGCATGACTAAGCCGCTTCTGGCAAACCAGAGCAGCGCACAGAAACGCCGTTTACCTTCCCGCCAGAGCGGTACCTATTTATCTACTTGCACTTTGACGTGCTTTCGAACTGCTAGGTTGGCAGGAGCTGGGACCGAGCAACAGGAGCTCACTCCATCCCAGGGATTCGAACCACCAACCTTCTGATCGGCAAGCTCTAGGCTCTGTGGTTTAACCCACAGCACCACCCGAGTCCCATAAAAACATAATAAAACATTAAACATAAAAAACCCCTTCCCTATACAGGGCTGCCTGCAGAGGTCTTCTGAAGGTTGTACAGTAATACCTCCAGTTACGAACGTGATCTGTTCTGGAGGCCTGGCCTTATCCTAATTTTTTTTTCAACCGGAGGACTGCTTCTGTGCACGGTGCTGCAGAGCGCTTCTGTGCATGCGCAAAGTGCACAGAGAGCTTCTGTGCACATGCGAGTGGCAAACCCACTTCCAGGTTTGCCGCAGTCGTAACCCGAAGATTCCATAACCCGGAGGTTACGCAACACGAGATACCACTGTATAGCTACTTATCTCCTTTGCTCAGGGGTAGCATAACTCTATACCGCCCAACATTTCTCTGATGAAAATAGAGACATCCTAAGGAAAAGTGGGACATTCCAGGATCAGAAATGAGGATGGCTTCTGTAAATCTGGGACTGTCGCTGGAAAATAGGGACGCTTGACAAAGATGACGAGAAGGAGGCGGGGGTCATTTTGGTGGGTTCTAAGGGTGATGGCAGTGAATAATGAAGGGTATTCAAACACATCATAGTGGGGATCATCCTCCCGAGGTCTTGCAATCACAGATATCCAAAAAGAAGCCCCATCCCCTTATGTCTTGCTCCAAAGGCACCCCTCACATATTGCCCCAACGCCCTTGCCCACACATCTCACTTAAATCACAACTCTTCCATCACATCTCACCTGAAACCTCCTTCCTTACCTTCACCCAGGCAGGTGGGTTGGTAAGAAGAAGGTTGGATCCATGTGGGGTGCTCCATGGGGAGCCAGAGAAGATTTCCCCCCTCCTATCTCCCACAGCCAGTGGCAGTGACAGGGGAAGAACGGGAAGGCTTGCTCACCTGCCTCCAGTTACCTAGAGGTTGTTCAGCTGCCAGAGCAGGTCCCTATCAACCCCCCTTCTTTGCAGCTTCTTTCTTCTTCCTTGGCATCTGATGCTGATGAGGCCAAAATGGTGTCAGAAGTGTCAGGCGTGCAAGAGCAGAGCAGGACAGATAAAGAGGAACTGCTCCAGCCTCTCCTGGCTGTTCCACCCAGACCTGCACCACTTGCTTGCTTACCTGCCAGCCTATTGGCAGCCATGCAAACTACAGAAAACACTTATTTTCTTTACAAAAATATTATATAGTAAGAAAGACAGAAAGTGGACAGTGATGAGAGAGCAGCAGCAGCTACTGCTCTCTGTGGCATCATATCTGCCAGTTCATGCTGGTGTTTTGGGCAATGGTGCAACTGCCTAGTAAGCTCACTGCAAGGGCTTGTAAGGGGGTAACATTGACAGACATCTGACCAAACCTGGCAATAGTCCTGCACATGGAAGTCAGCTGTTCAGCCACTGTTCCGTATAAATTTCTGGTGAATTCTATGCTTCTTGCTGCAGAAGCGGAACGAACAGATTGCGAGTGATATTTTGGCCATGAGATCAGCAACCCCCTCCACGTGTCGATGGAGCAGAGGCACACAGAAGAACTGTACCAGCGTACCCTGAATATCTCAGCAGGTCAGGCTGCTCAGCTTTGTTGATTCTTGGTTCCTTCTCCGGAATAAATTCTCACGCACAGCCCACAAAGAACAGCAGAATGCAAATGTCACACACTTAACTGCTCTGCTGATGCCTATAATGCAAATATGAAATATATAAAGGCATTTCTGCAACCTATTCTTTTCCACACGCATACAAAAAGAGAGAGAGAGAGAATGAAACCCTATGGAGGAGATAAGCAATATCTTTGTAATGTGAATGGAGCCATTTTCATTATCACAAAGATTTTGACAACCACCTTCCCACGCAGTTTGTCACGCTGAATGACAGTAATACCATCTGAATACTGATTTCATTTGGTCGGCTTTATTTTTGTGTGTCATGTTTCAAAGTCTGAGCATACTTTTTTTTATCTGCTTAATATGGCAACTGCATTGATAATGTGATAAAGACAATCTTTGGAGAGGCTATTGATGAACGTGTCTTGAATATCACATGGATGTGACACCACAGGCTTTAGTAATATTTGTGTTTTACCCCCTTTGATGAGCTCCGTTAGAGTGAAGTGTTTATCCCGATGGGATCACAGGGAAAGATAAAGGCTGACTTTCAGCTCCCAGTCATATTTTTTTGTCAAATCAAAGTTAATTCTCCTCCACTGGTATTCACTACAGTGACAGACCCAGTTCCAGGTCTTGTCCCTTCTGTTATGTGCAGAAGGAGCTGATCTATCGAAGTTTCATCCATTCATAGAATTCTAACGCTAGAGCAGACGTGAGCAATCAGTTTAACCCAGGGCCCTCTAGGGGCTTTGAACTACAACTCCCATCAGCCCCAGCTAGAACGACTTGAGGGCACTAGTTTGGCAAAAGCAGTCTCCCCCACAAAATGCCCCTGCACTGCTAACCTATGTTATCAAGTCCAAGCTAGGGCAGAATTTATATAAAACCTATTAAAAAGAATAGGGACATGGTTTAACCCACAGAGCCTAGGGCTTGCCAATCAGAAGGTCGGCGGTTCGAATCCCCACAATGGGGTTAGCTCCTGTTGCTCGGTCCCTGCTCCTGCCAACCTAGCAGTTCGAAAACACATCAAAGTGATAAATAGATAAATAGGTATCATTCCAGTGGGAAGGTAAATGGTGTTTCCGTGCACTGTTCTGGTTCGCCAGAAGCGACTTAGTCGTGCTGGCCACATGACCTGTAAGCTGTACGCCGGCTCCCTCGGCCAATAAAGCGAGATGAGCGCCGCAACCCCAGAGTTCTCCGCGACTGAACCTAATGGTCAGGGGTCCCTTTACCTTTACCTTATTAAAAAGAATCAGGGGTGACCATTCCTAGGCTGATGCAGGGACAGGGTCAGGAGACAGCAGGGTTGGGGCTGTTTTTATTATACATTGCCTCGAGTCAATTGTGTAGAATGCAATAAATAAGTTCATGTTAATACTGATACAGTGGTACCTCGGGTTACAGATGCTTCAGGTTACAGACGCTTCAGGTTACAGACTCCCCTAACCCAGAAATAGTACCTCAGGTTAAGAACTTTGCTTCAGGATGAAAACAGAAATTGTGCTCTAGTGGTGTGGCAGCAGCAGGAGGCCCCAATTGCTAAAGTGGTACCTCAGGTTAAGAACAGTTTCAGGTTATGAATGGACCTCCAGAATGAATTAAGTTCTTAACCTCAGGTACCACTGTAATCCTTTTAGAATTCAGAGGCCCTGTCTCTGAGAGCAGATCCAAGATGGTGTAGTGCTTAAGAGCGGTGGACTCATAATCTGGTGAACCGGGTTTGATTCCCCGCTCCTCCACATGCAGCTGCTGGGTGACCTTGGGCTAGTCACACTTCTCTGAAGTCTCTCAGCCTCACTCACCTCACCGAGTGTTTGTTGTGGGGGAGGAAGGGAAAGGAGAATGTTAGCCGCTTTGAGACACCTTAGAGTAGTGATAAAGCGGGATATCAAATCCAATCTCCTCCTCCTCCAGCCACAACAGATTCAGATGTTGGCCTTTTGAGTTTTGCTTCAAAAGTAAAAACAAACAAACAAACAAGCTGGATATAAATGCTATGAAAGCAGGATATGTTTTTATCAGAAAGGCTGTGTAATTCAAAGGAGAGAATCCTACCTGCCTTGCCCCTACGAGCTATTCAATCTGCTCCGCAGGAATTGTTTCTGTCGATATTTTGATTTAAATTGGGCTGAAAGGAAGGAAAAAGGGAAGTTTAATCAGAAGGTTGTCAACAGACTACTTTCACTTAAGAATTAGTGGACAGCCAAGGCTTATGCGTACCGACACACCGCATATGTTTCCTGCAGATAAATCTCTTGGGGGAGATTGGAGAAATATTGCAGCGTTCTTTGCTTCTTTTGAGAAAAGTGTTGACGGTGGCTTACAGGAGCCATTTTCATGCAAATGGCCCAAATGGACAATTGGCACGCTTTGCTGTCAGAGTGGTCTTAGGCACCACTCCCTCGATGGAGATGCTAGTGAGGTGTTTAAAACACCTAAAAGTTAATAGTGTAAGTTAAGTTAGTTTAATTGAATTGCTTGCGAACACACATCAAATGCCAGTTAATGGACCTAAAGTGCCAGTCCTGGACCAAGACGCAAACAGGAAACCAACAAGGGCTAGGTCTACAGTCTGAGAGTCTACAGTCTGGGAGGTGAAGCGTTTTGGATAGCTCTGGACAAGTGGTAAGGAGTGGGAACTGCCACGATGGAAGCCCAGAAAGAAGGCTGCGATGTTGAAGACAGGAGATGATTAGAGTGCAGACATGTGTTTGAGACAAAGAGATGGAGGAGAAGGATTTTATTGTTGCAGTGGTATACAGCAGTTGTGGGGGGCACATTTCCACGTTTGCAAACTTCTGGGCACTGCATGCCTGTTAAACCAAAAGAAAGAAGAAATGAACAGCTGTGACTCTTGCTTGTGTACAAGAGATTACATTCCAGTGAGGCAAGAGCATTCAAGAAGGGTGCAGAGCAGGGGCAGCAGGGGTAATGCCTGCAGGGAGTCCCGAGTGCCAGGCAGGAAGGCCTGGAAGACAGCCTTTTGTGCATGGGCTGCATGTTTCCCATCCTTGTTGCACAGGAAGAATTCATATGACTTGGTGACAGGCTGAATTTAGGGAGCAGAGGTGGAGGAGAGTCAAAGGCAAACTGATGGGGAAGGGCTATAGCTCAGAATTAGAGCATCTGAAGTTCATAGAATCATAAAATTGCAGAGTTGGAAGAGACCACAAGGGTCATCTAGTACAACCCCATACAATGCAGGAATATTTTACCCAGCGTGGGGCTTGAACCCATAATAATAATACTTTTATTTATTTATTTATTTATTTATTTATTTATTTATTTATTTATTTATTATAACCCACCCATCTGGCTGGGTTTCCAGAGCCACTCTGGGTGGCTTCCAACAAAATATTAAAATACACTAGTCCATCAAACATTAAAAGCTTCCCTAAACAGGGCTGCCTTCAGATGTCTTCTAAAAGTCTGGTAGTTGTTCTCTTTGACATCTGATGGGAAGGCATTCCACAGGTCAGGCACCACTACCGAGAAGGCCCTCTGCCTGGTTCCCTGTAACTTGGCTTCTCACAGGGAGGGAACAACCAGAAGGCCCTTGGTGCTGGATCTCAGTGTCCGGGTAGAATAATGGGGGTGGAGATGCTCCTTCAGGTATACTGTACCGAGGCTGTTAATGGCTTTAAAGGTCAGCACCAACACTTTGAATTGTGCTCGGAAACGTACTGGGAGCCAATGTAGGTCTTTCAAAACTGGTGTTATGTGGTCTCGGTGGCCGCTCCCAGTCACCAGTCTAGCTGCTGCATTCTGGATTAGTTGTAGTTTCCGGGTCACCTTCAAAGGTAGCCCCAAATAGAGCACATTGCAGTAGTCCAAGTGAGAGATAACAAGAGCATGCACCACTCTGGCGAGGTGGCCCACAGGCAGATAGGGTCTCAGCCTGCATACCAGATGGAGCTGGTAAACAGCTACCCTGGACACAGAATTGGCCTGCGCCTCCATGGACAGCTGTGAGTCCAAAATGACTCCCAGGCTGCGCACCTGGTCCTTCAGGCGCACAGTTACCCCATTCAGGACCAGGGAGTCCTCCACACCTGCCTGCCTCCTGTCCCCCAAAAACAGTACTGTCTTCTCAGGATTCAACCTCAATCTGTTAGCTGCCATCCATCCTCCAACCACCTCCAGACACTCACACATGAGATTAAGAATCTCACAACCATGAAATTAAGAGTCTCATGCTCTACCTCCAGCTAGGGTTGAGAGAGAAATCTTGGAGACCCACTGGCATTCAGTGTAGACAATACTAGATGGACCAAAGGTCCGATTCAGTGCAAGACCGTGCCCAGTGTTGCTATGATGGCTCTTCCAGTCCAGATCCTGTATGAACCAATTCAGCCTTTCCTGCATTAAGCGTGCCCCCTCAAACACGCACACATTTTGTTGGATGGCAGGATTTGACACCCACCCTCCCATCTGTTCTGAACAGAGGAAAGGTGTAAATGACATTGTTCTGTTTGCAAGCAAGATGGTGACTGGTATAGGTGCCTTTGCCTAACCCCACAGATAGGGTGTCTGACAGAGGGGTGTACATATGCAACTGTTTTATACATGTTGATTGTAAATCACTTTTGGGGGCCTCAAGGGACGCAATTCATGAAATGAATGAACGAACAGATAGACAAATACAATCCTGCACCATTTTGCGGTCTTGTCACTGTTTTGGATGTGAAGGCCATTAGGCCCCGCTCACCACAGCAGCCGTTTTGTGACTGATGCTCATGACATTTCCTCAGCGTCCCAAAATGTGTGGGCTGAGAGAAAAATAGCAGGAGGCCCTTTTCCCAGGATGAACCATCTCAGTGGGTTAGATGACTGCGAGGTTCACGTTGCTTACACCTTGCCTACATTGCTTCTGGATATTTTTAAACAAAGATCTCATTCGAGGACAAAGGTAAGAGCATTCATGGCAGCCATGAGACAAAACGGAGAGGCAATTGAGAATTCGCACAACCAAGAGGCCCGTTATGAGCAAAGATCTTATCCATCTTCGTTGCTGTAACTGGAGGAGCAATAAATGGGGAACGCTGCTGTCAGGACAGAGAGAAGCTTACGTCATTTGAAAGTTAATAGCGGAGAGCTCCAGAGCTGACAAATACAGAGTAATGAGGACTTTCAGCTGCCTCATAACTCAGACAGCATCATAAAAAATGGAGAATGAGGGAGGGAGGGGGAGAACCTTTAAAAAGCTGGTCAAGTTCATTAGGAAGAATAAACAGCATTTTCCTCCCTCAGTGGGAATATATTGCAGTGAGGGAATGGCTGGATCCACCTAGATTATTTTTTGCAGCCTCCCACAATCTGGTGCCCTCTAGATGTTTTGGACTACAATTCCCATCATTCATGACCCGTGGGTCATGTTGCCAGGGGCTGATGGGAAGTTCAAAACAGCTGGAAGACACCAGGTTGTAGAAATTTGATTTAGAGTTGCCAGATCCAAAGGAGGAGAAGGTTCTTGCATACCTTCCATCATTTCTCCGATGGAAATAGGGACTTTCCTTATCCATAATAATAGTTTTACTATTAATACCCTGCCCATCTGACTGGGTTGCCCCAGCCATATGTTGGCAGCTTCCAGCATATATAAAAACATAATAAAACATTAAACATTAAAAAAACACCTTCTGCCTTCAGATGGCTTGAGGACTGGATAACTCCACACCCTCCAATATTTAGCTGATGAAAATAGGGACGTCCTACCTTACCCTCCAACATTTCTCTGAAGAAAACAGAGACATCGTAAGGAAATGTGGGACATTCAAGGATCAGATCAGAAACTGGGACAGTTTCTGAAAATCCAGGATAGTCCCCGGAAAATAGGGACACTTGGAGGGTCTGTTTTGGGCCTTGTATCAGATGCGTAGAAAACAGTATCAAGCAATTGTCAGAGTGGAAAGTGCATCTCTTAACTATCAAAACTCTTTTTTCTATATAGCTGCTTAAGGTGACACCAATTATGAGTTTTCCCATGTATGGGACTTTTCTCTGAAGTTGGTAGAGCACCAGTGAAAAGTTTCCTCTTTGTTGGCACGTTTTCCTTTGAGGGATTTTGGAGTGCATTCGTGGGAGACATTGACTTTGCTGTAGACTTTCCATGGTCAAGCTTTTAGCAATTCCTCCTTGGATCTCGAAATCATAGCGGCCCATCACAGAGCCCTCATCTCTATTATGAGCACACATTAGCAAATTTACAGCTTACCGTAAGTGCCGTCCTGTACTCTAAAAACGAAGCAAAGCAAATATATTTTTATCCACTCGGTGTTGAATTAGAGGGCAATTTTATTTTAATAAATGAAAGAAAAGCATGCTGTGGTGATAGTTACTTTATATTAAATAATGATCCCAGAGAACATTTACTCAGGTTTCACAACATCCTGTAAAATTAGTTGGCAGCAAACACAGTTAAACTTCTTTCCCCCAAGTAACCATGTGGCATTTGGCTAACAGTATGCAGAATAAATGTCTTATTAAGATTAAATTTAATCCATGCTGGCAAGATGTAATTCAGTGTATTTTAAGTGGGCAAAAAAAAAATCATTCAGGAAAAGTAAAGAACAGATTTCTTAAGCTTACAAGTAGAAACTGAACATGACGTCTATGTTCAGTTCTTTGCTTTTCGAATACATTACATTTGTACATTTCGAAGTCAAGGCATGTCTTTATATTTGGTTATACAAGGTCACTTTCATGATTGTAATGGGATGACCCCTGTGGATTATCTATTTCTGGTTTATGTTGATTTCACACAAGTTCATTTGGAAGTCCATTCCATCCGATTTCTTTATTAATCTGAGTCTCTCTCTCTCTTTCTCTTTCTCTTTCTCTCCCTCTCTCTCTCTCACACACACACACACTCTCCTCACAAAAGTTCATACATCATTGTATATTTCAGTACTTATTTTATCACAAAATGTGTCTTTAGATGTGCGTTTCACCTCAATTTATGCATTTAATAAGCATATTTTATCCTAAAACCGCATGTTCTTAATACGCTCTCATTTGTTTGTTTGTTTCAGCCAAGAATTGTGATGCAAAACTTGGAGAAGTGTGAGATCTTAGGCCTAATTATGTTCTGATCCACACGTTAGTCTGTGAGGTGTGAATCAGGTCGCTTTGCTCTGGAATTCACAGAAATCAAATTATTCAAGCGTCTTGTTGGAAATGGTGGACGTGCCCAAAGATTAAGGCTTTCTGGGAGATGATCTATAATGAAATGAAAAAGGTATTTAAATATACCTTCCTGAAGAAACCAGAGGCCTTCCTCTTGGGCATAGTCGGCCAATTGGTGCCAAAGAAGGACAGAACTTTTTTATGTATGCAACAACAGCAGCAAGAATATTGATTGCAAAGTACTGGAAGACACAAGATTTACCCACACTGGAAGAATGGCAGATGAAGGTGATGGACTGCATGAAACTGGCAGAAATGACTGGCAGAATCTGAGATAAGGGAGAAGAGGTGGTGGAAGAAGACTGGAAGAAATTTAAAGACTACTTGCAGAAATACTGTAAAATTAATGAATGTTAAAGGGATGTTGGACTGAAAATAAGCGGTATTGGTAAAAAGATTAACAAGAATATGTAAATACGGATTGACAATGGTTGAAAATATATAGTTATAATAGGTTAAGATACTGAGTAAAGATAAATGATAGAGGGTAAGGATTTGCTGAATTAACCATGTGAACTGGAATACAAAAAAGGGGTGTGTGAGGAGGTCAGGAAACAAGTAAATGAAATATAAGATATGAAAATATTGATTTCTTTTTAACTTTTTTTTACTTTTTATGTATTTTGTCTTTGTATTTTTGTATCTCTTTTTCTTTTATTATTGTTATTCTTTCTTATTTCTTATTTTTAATTTTGTAACCTTTTATTGTCTGTAAAAATTCAATAAATATCATTTTTTTAAAAAAACAAACAAATTATTCAAGCGTCTCTACCCCACCACCAGCTAGCTAACAAGAGAAACACTTTCTCTCAGATAGAGTGGGACATTTCTCGGCATGTCTCATAGGAAACACCTGACCCTTGATCGCAAGAGTCTTATTACTGGACCACCAGAGTTGGGTCTAAGGAAGCATTTGATCATCATCATATTATTAGAGAAGCATGTTTATTTATGGAGTCAGGCTTATACCTACCCTATCCTCTAGCAGACTTAATGTATCTTCTACACGACATATTGTGGTTGGGGTAGGTAGGGGAGTGAATCAGAGGGGAAGCATTTATGGACCAGAAGACCTCCCAATGTGAGCCATTTTTTTGCAATCAATAAGGGAATGCAGAGTAACAGAACTGTGGAAAACTCTGTTCCTTTGCATCTGTTCGTAAAACGCATGTGTCTGTAAAAGTACACTCTGTTTGCCAAATTACACTGTGGGTCAAACTGTGTGCCTTGTTAATTCTGTGACAAACAGCCGCGCCAGGTTGTTGTTGTTGTTTAAAAAAATTAATCCTGGGAGTGCTCTCCCCCCAATTTTCATCAGGACCACCGAGCACAGGGAGAAGAGATATAAACTCTCCCTCCCCAGCACACAACCCCAGGGAAAATCCTTCCCCAGTGCAATGGAATTAGCCTTCCAGGGGCAGGAAGCTTTCCTTGCTGCCAGTGGGAGTTATGAGGGTTGAACCTCCTCATGCTGTAAGGCAAGGGGCGGGGAGAATATCAACCTGATGTTGCTGCAGGCATGCAATTAATGTAATATCTCCTTTGGGTTTGAGTTTCTGAATTTCAAGGATTCTTGGCTGCATCTGCCCTTAAAGTAGAAATATATACCGTATTGGCCCAAATATAAGCTGCACTTTCCCCCCAAATTCCAACCGTGAAGAGTTCGAGTGCGGCTTAAATTCACGACCTTGCAAAAATCGGCTTTTACGATATCGCTGCTGAAACAGACATACGGTAAAACTGAACCAAAAAATGTTTCATTGCCGACTTGCGAGCTTGAGACTGTTGTGCAATTAACCCGCAGGATTTTCTTCTACATTTGCCATTTACTGGTGTGGGTACCTGCGGAATTGTAGCAATTGAATAGTGATTTGTGATTTTAGAGATTGTACGGCAACTTTTGCGGGCTTGCAATATCAAAGGCTTAAATTGGCTCGGAGTTACAATTCTACCAACCGCAGCGATTTTCAGCCTGTAACCCAATTTTAAGGGAGCGGCCAATATTCAGGTATTGTCTTTTTTTCCCCTCTCCCCCTTCCCCAAATTCTAAAGGTGCGGCTTATATTCAGGCCAATACAGTATTATGGGGACTGAACTTGAACCTATGCCGTTTTCCTATACTTATGCTATTGATCCACCTGGCTCACTAGTGTCCACTCAAGGAGTAGCTGATATGAAGACCTCCAGATAGGTTTGACTCCCAACTCACATCAGCCCCAGCCAGCATGGGCAATGGTCAAGGATAAGTGGACCTGTAGGCCAACGAAATCTGGAGGACAACAGCATGTTGGCTGCCCTTGGTCTGCTCTGACAATCAGCAGCTTTCCAGAATCCCCTCATTATTTTGCCAGTGATTGAACCCGAGACATTCTGCATGCAAAACACATGCTTTACAACTGCACTATTGCCTCCCTCAAACATCCCTGTTAGAATAGAATAGAATAGAATAGAATAGAATAGAATAGAATAGAATAGAATAGAATAGAATAGAATTTATTATTTATACCCCGCCCATCTGGCTGGGTTTCCCCAGCCACTCTAGACGGCTTCCAACAAAGTATTAAAATACAGTAGTCTGTTAAACTTTAAAAGCTTCCCTAAAGAGGGCTGCCTTCAGATGTCTTCTAAAAATCTGGTAGTTGTTCTTCTCTTTGACATCTGGTGGAAGGGCGTTCCACAGGGCGGGTGCCACTACCGAGAAGGCCCTCTGCCTGGTTCCCTGTAACTTGGCTTCTCGCAGTGAGGGAACCGCCAGAAGGCCCTTGGCGCTGGACCTCAGTGTCCAGGCAGAATGATGGGCATGGAGACACTCCTTCAGATATACTGGACCAAGGCCATTTAGGGCTTTAAAGGTCAGCACCAACACTTTGAATTGTGCTCGGAAATGTACTGGAAGTCAATGAAGGTCTTTCAAGACCAGTGTTATGTGGTCACAGCGGCCGCTCCCAGTCACCAGTTTAGTTGCCACATTCTGGATTAGTTGTAGTTTCCAGGTCATCTTCTTCTTTTTTTCTTCTTTTTTAAATGATATTTATTGAGAATTTAAAATTACAGAGGGGAAAAAAGGAAAAGGAAAAAAATAGACAAAAAAAGGAATTAAACAATACAAGTCAATAAAAAGTATAAAAACAAAAAACAAAACACACAATACACAATACATCAAAACCAAAAACAAAAGCAAACAAAAAATTTAAAAACAAATCCAATATTCCCAAATCTTTATCTTTCATTAACTTGTTTCATCGACCTCCTCACACCTCCCTTTTTTGTATTCTAGTTATTAATTATCTCAGCAAATCCTTTCCATCCTTCACTATATTCTGTCATTAAATTTCCTTAATTTATTTTAACCTTCTCTTACCATAAAAAGCCCTAAAGCTTAAAACTTAAAACTTATTTATACATAATTCCTTATAGCATTTCTACTAAGGCCAAATAGTTTCATTCCAGCATTTTTTCTAACACTCCTTAATTTTACAATAATTCTCTAAATGAATTTTTAAACTTTCTTCCCATCTTCATCCATCGTCTCTTCTTCCTGGTCTTGGGTTTTGTCAGTCATTTCTATCCCTTCCATCTAGTCCATCAACCTGGTGACCTACTATCCGAGGCTCTTAAGTCTTTTCCATGTCCCTTCTGCAGGTCTTCTTCATGTTTATACCTGCACTTTACTTTGTCTTCTGCTGATCTTATTCTTAATTTCCTTCCTTTCTCACTGAGGGGTAGATCTCAGGGAGACTCCAACTTGACAGTATCTTTATCCCTTCTCGACAGGTAGCCCATTCTCCATAGTCAGCACTGAAATCCAAAAAATATTTGAAGGCATGTTTCAAAGTCCCTCCAAGGTTAAGGGCCCCCACAACTCCAAACTCCCCCTGGCCCAAAAACAGATCCCAAAAATCAAAACATCCCTGCATAGGGGGATCTATCCAACCGCCCATCTCCAAACCAAACCGTACTCCATCTCTCCAAATCTGACTTTCTCCAGGTTCAGTTGTCAGAAACAACAACTTATGTTCCTGCAAGGCCGCGGCTCTCTCCATTTCTATTACTTGAGGTTCAGGAACAACCTCCTCCTTTGTCTTCTGCACAACTTGCCCTGTCAAAGCAAATTCCTGGGTTGGTTCCTGAGTGGTTTCTATATAGGTATTCACTGTTTGTCCAAAATTGCTAACTGCAACAGTCATCAAATCCATCCTCTCATGTAGCTGTTCCAGTAAAGCGCTTGTCTTGCAAAAAGCAAGCACTAAGGCTTCTTCTGGGCACATTCTTGTTCAAGGTCAATGTCTGGTTCCCACGATCTTTAATCTCTACAGCTGTAGAATTCCCCAGATCGACTCCAGCAGCAGTTTCACAAGCTCCCTCTAGAGGAAACAATTTCTGTTTGTATCTGTCTTTTTGAAAGCAGATCCCGCAACAAAATTACTTTCATTTTTCAGATATTTTGTTCCTTTTAAATGCAAAAGGAAACACTGGAATCAATATGTTTCTCTTTTTTAACTATCTGTCAAAAAGCGTTTTATTCACAGTCAATGAACTTCCCCAAAGCGTCTGTCTCTGACACCCCGTTCCCAGGTTCAAGACGGTGGAAATTTATCTTTCTTTACTCTCTCTCCTGTAGGTTTAAACAATCTAAGATTTCCCCCCTCTTCTCCTGCTTCCAATGGGGGGTTTGGTAGTTTTAGCTGAAGGAAATTTAGTCCTTTACAAATGACTTTCAAGGCTTTAGCTTGCAATGTCTTTGCTTCAATCTATTTACAAAAGCGGAAGGCGGACTTCCTGTTTAGACCTTCCCGCTTCGGTGCCAAATTAAGATGTTTCATAATCCAATTTTCCGTTCTACTCACGGGTAGTTGTTTAAAGTCCAATTGTCCACAGGAAAAAGTCAGCGCTCTCCGGCAACAGCAATGCGGCTTCACTCCGTGAAAAGAGCAGTCGATTCGAAGCACCGCGCCGCTCACCCCACATCGCTCCGGATCCCCGAAACCGGGTTTCCCCGTGAGTAGGGGAGGCACAAAAGGTGCCAGCCGAATCCCACATCTACAGGCTTCTCCCGCCTGTGGTTTTTAGTGGGTCTCCACCTCGCCGTGGCGGTCCAGACCCTAATTTCCACGAAGCGGATTCCTCCCGGTCAGAGGAAATCCGCCATTGCCGGAGGTGCTAACCTGGAAGCCCGTTTCCGGGTCATCTTCAAAGGTAGCCCCACGTAGAGCACATTGCAGTAGTCCAAGCGGGAGATAACTAGAGCATGCACCACTCTGGTGAGACAGTCCACGGGCAGATAGGGTCTCAGCCTGCGTACCAGGTGGAGTTGGTAGACAGCTGCCCTGGACATAAAGAAGTATATGAATGATTAGCCAGAGTCCCCAAGAAATAAAGGGGGACTATTTAAATGCCAGTGAAGAGACAACAGAATTGTCACTTTCTGGGATGCTTTGTGTGCAAGGCAGAAACCCAATGGGGGAAGCCATTTCCAGCGTCAACGTAAGAGGTAAGGGGGAAATGTACTTAATAAATATCTACTTTTATAAGACCACTTCACTGTGAGCTTTTCCCAGTGAAAGCCCATTATTGTCGGGCTGTAGGACACCCAACTCTTCCAGATCTTCTTTCTTCTTTCTTTCTTTCTTTCTTTCTTTCTTTCTTTCTTTCACAACTACTAGAACAACCCCAGAGTTGCAATTTTTCCCATCTCCCTGGTGACCCTGCAGCATCTAAGTACTGAGCGTTTCCTGGAATTGCTCTGAAACGTTCTAATGTGAGCAGGCATTTATACGGCGGGGTTAATTGGGTAGAGGATAATTTGAGATTAGGGATACAAAGTAGGCAGCACTTAATAGCTTAGCGAGCATTTTGTTAGCCTTAGTGGGTTTCCAAGCATTGTTACCTGCCCTTAGCTCTCAGGGTGAGGGTGCTGCAAAGACTAAAAGGCATCACATCCGTGGGTTAGGTACTTTTAAAGCACCATGCATATATAATTGTCTATTCGCATTTAAAAAAGAATGGCCAGGTGGTAACCCTAAGAGTGGGATGCATTGTATTAAAACACACTGCATGCTGTGATTGACATGCACATGGCCCAGGTAGTTTAAATAGTTGCTTACAGGGGAAGTAAATAATCATTGCGGCAGAATGGCGTCCGCAGCACTTTCCATCTGCTGTTCTGGCAAGCTCCCGTTTCACCTTGAGTTGTTCCTGTGTATAGAATAATGATAACCTGCGGTAGACGTTCCACTGAAGCCGCCTGAAATTTCTGGCTGGATCTAGGCCAGCTGGAGAGGATAAATATATGGCTATGCACCTAGTGATTACTCCCCCATCGTGGCTCCTACCGTGGTCATGCGCACGATCAGCTTTCCTTTTTCTCCCAGGCTGTTTGTCGGGCTAAGGAGGGAAGTGCAGCTCACCTGGGGAGAAGAGTGTCAAAAAATGGATTGAGACATAAAACCAGCCTCGCTGGCCTTCATTAAGACCACCAGAGGCACACACACATAAAGTGCAGCTTCTAATCACCATAATTAGTGCTTAATTCTCAACATCATTGGTATTGCGATTCATAAATGCCACTTCTCGGATTCCATCCTTTTGTCACATTTTGTTATGGTCCAACAAAGCTGTGCCTTCCCATGTTTTGGGCTACAACTCACACCAGCCCCCCGCCCCCGCCACCAACACATATCCTAGGAGTGGACAACATGCATCCCTTGGGCATCATGTGGCCCTCCATCTAATTTTATGGAGTCCTTGGCCTACTTTCATCCTGGTGACGATGCGGGGAGAAACTAGGAGGGGAATGGGTGACAGGGTTGTCATGTGTCCTCTTTTTCCAGGACATGTCCTCTTTTTCAGGGGTAAAACTTCTGTCTGGGTGGATTTCTTATATTTGCCAAAATGTCTCTGGCTATACTTTCTGCATGAGACATCGAAATAACTGGTGGTTGAAGACTTGCTTTCCTTTTCTCTTCTCCTGCCCCTCCCTCAGCACAATATTACAGCTTCTATAGCTTACATATACAGTGGTACCTCTGGTTGCGTACTTAATTCATTCCGGAGGTCCGTTATTAACCTGAAACTATTCTTAACCTGAAGACCACTTTAGCTAATGGGGCCTCCCGCTGCTACTGCGCCGCCGGAGCACCATTTCTGTTCTCATCCTGAAGCAAAGTTCTTAACCCGAGATACTATTTCTGGGTTAGCGGAGTCTGTAACCTGAAGCGTATGTAACCTGAAGTGTATGTAACCCGAGGTAACACTGTAGTAGGGGTGTTTAAAATGAGAGTTGTTATAGTGTTCTCTTTTTTATTCTGCAAAATATGGCAACCCTAGACTCAGAAGGAGACATGCAGAGAGAAAGAGAGAGAGAGAGAGAGAGAGAGAGAGAGAGAGAGAGAGCGCTCCGCCCACATCTGGTGGGTGACCCCACCTACGCTTGACTCAGGCTCCACCCACCAGTAGTATCTGGCATTCAGCAGATTATTCCTCAGGGAATGCAGGTCTCAACAGGAAAAATGACTGCCCACTCTTACTGCACATGAAGACAGAAAATGTCTGCAAGCAACAAGGCTGTTGAAGCAGGGCAATATGTGCTCCCTCCCCAAAGTAAATGTTGTCACAAAGGGCAAATATTGCATTCACCACTACGCTTCATCTGAATTCACTTTGATCAGAGACATATTCAAAACATCTTTAAAACCATTTCAATGTAGAATGCAGACTGAGAAAGATATCAGCTTAACAGTTTGTTGAAAGAGGAAGTTCTCCGATAGGTACCATAACATTAAAAGAGATGGCACCTGTCTAATATTTAACAGGAAAGAACTCCAAAGGGTAGGCACGCCAACACTAAAGGCCCCTATTCCTACATTGTGCAGAATGGATCTCCTAATAAGAAGGTATCTGTGGGAGACCCTCACCTGCTGAGTCCAGTGATTGGTTCAGTATATAAGGAGTGAGGCAATCTTTCAGGTATCCTGGTCCCAAGTTGTATACGGCTTTATACAGTACACCAAAACCACCACCTAGGACCCAATTGCTATTGGCAGCCAGAGAGAGGGAAATTGGGCGATAACTTTGCTGACCTACATATAATGGCCTCTGTTTAATTCTTTTCAGTCAAGGCAAACCAGCTTTCCACTTGATGCAGTCATACTGTGGCAAAAATTCCAGCTGTATTTATCTGCTCTCTTTTAAGTGAATACATTTATGAGATGATGCACACAACAACAACAACAACAACAACAACAACCAGCATGTATTTATTTATCCTTCTTTCCTTTCAAGGAAATGGAAATGGTATTTCCCGAAAGCCAATGGAGGAGCAATTTGTCATCGTTTGCTTTATTTGCTGCCCAGTGAAGTTAAAGAGCCAGGTAATCGTGTTGCAGGCCAAACAACATCATTACTAATGAGCAAATCCCCCAACATTCAATGATATGGCTGTAAGCATCACTGAGGTAAAAATGAAATAGGTCACAGTCCTTGTGGGAAATTGTCTCATTTCAAAGAGTTCACACTTCACGTCAGATGGTCTGGCTCTGAGTTGGAACAGTGGCCCCCAAAGAGTCTTGGGAAATGCAGTCTGCTAAGGGTCCTGGGAGGTGTTAGGAGACCACTATTATCCCCACAGAACTGCAATTCCCAGAGGAATTTAATCCCTCTGGAAATTGTAGCTCTGCGAGGGAACTAGGAAGTCTAGGCAGGAGCAGCTGTACATGCAGTGACACGCTCAGGACACTCAATCATATATGTGTCCCAATTCCATGGACCACAAACACTGGCGTTGGGGAGCCTCCAGGCCCTGGCCAAATTAGGCCTAGATGGGGGTCCAAATTTGGCCCTCAGGCCATATCTCCCAAACCACACCCACCTATCGGGGGGGGGGTCTTATGTGAGGCGAGGTGTGGGGCAGGCAAAGCAGCAGCCAGGATCTTCAAGGTGTGCCCCCAATTGTTCCTTGGCATACATGACTTGTATTTGGCGCCTTAATAATTTGGCACCATATACAAGACATGCTAGGGACGCGGGTGGTGCTGTGGGTTAAACCACTGAGCCTAGGACTTCCCGATCAGAAGGTCGGAGGTTCGAATCCCCGCAATGGGGTGAGCTCCCGCTGCTCGGTCCCTGCTCCTGCCAACCTAGCAGTTCGAAAGCACGGCAAAGTGCAAGTAGATAAATAGGTACCGCTCCAGCGGGAAGGTAAATGGCATTTCCGTGCGCTGCTCTGGTTTGCCAGAAGCGGCTTAGTCATGCTTGTTTCCTGCTTGGCAGGGGGTTGGACTCGATGGCCCTTGTGGTCTCTTCCAACTCTATGATTCTATGATTCTATTCTATGATTCATGCTGACCCGGAAGCTGTATGCCGGCTCCCTTGGCCAGTAAAGCGAGATGAGTGCCACAACCCCAGAGTTGGCCACGACTGGACCTAATGGTCAGGGGTCCCTTTACCTTTACAAGACATGCTTGGATCTGTCAGCTGACCAGCACTTGCTGCAACTCACACTGAGATCTGTTGCAGTCCATCGTTCTTGACTGGGAGCCCATGCACGTTGCCAATCCCTGCTGAGCCCTTGCACTTGGTGCCCATCTATGCTTTTCCTTTGCCATGGCAGCTTCAGCCCAAAGAAATGAATGGAGAGCACGCTTACAGTGCACTCCCAGTTCTTTACTCTGAAGGTGGGCTGGTCCCCCAGCATCATGGTGACATCACCCACCTACCTGTCAAAGTTCCCCTTGGGAATGGGGTATCCCAGGATCTGGCCTGCCATTCGTTACCTACTCACAGGCTCATGGATTGGCTCCTCCTTTCAGACATCATGCATTCCATGTTCCAGAAAACACATTCATTGCTCCACCACTTTTGCCTCTGGCCATCCCCACTGCTGGAATTTGCCCCCCGCAAACATTTCCCCACCTCTGATCTGAGCATTTTCAAAAGCACAACAATACCTTGTCTTGCTTTTGCCTGCTTTTATGACCGAGGCTAGACTCAGATGAGATACTTTTCTTTTAGAACATAGTGTTTTATATTTTGATTAAACCCTACTACGGAGTGGACTAGCCAAAATAATTACCAGCCCAGCTACAGATCCTAGATTTCCTAATCCATACGCTTAAGCCTTGGGATTTTGTGTGGGGTTTTTTTTTTTCTTATCCTGAAAAAGAAATTTCAATGTCTCACAAAGAATATACATTCTTGTAAGCCGAATCATTCTCAGTCTTCCCATCTAGATCAACAATACACAGTGCTGTCTAGTTCAGAGACCACAACACTGTATGGAATAGCAGCGATGGCCTCATGTCAAAAACTTCCCATGCTTTCATGTACAGTTTGCCACCCGTTCTGAATTCCCTCTGTTCAAAGCTGGTCACTGGTCTGCAACACTGGCAATGCCTCAGGAAATCTGTTCTGAATAAACGGGCAGAGAAGCAAGCCAGCGAATGGAGTTTCGTGTCATGATTCTAGGAAAGTCATCAGTTCTCAGAAAAAAAAAACAGAGGAATGGATGAGCTGCTGGAAGTGGTTTCCTGTGAAATCCATTTCTTGAAGAAGAAAGAATGGGAGGAGAGGGCCTGCTGGGCTTAGTGGTCTTCACGTTTTTCAGACTCAAACATCCTTATAAAAAGAATGGCTTCAACTCAGTGGTAGAACATGGGTTTTGCGTGCAGCAGGTCCCAAGTTCAACAGCATCTCAGGTGAGGCTTGGAGAGAACCAGGGTATGAAACCATGGAAAGCCACTGCCAGTGTAGATACTGAGCTAAATGTATCAATGCTCACCTTAGTATAAGGCAGCTTCCTATATATCCTTTCTTTAGAATCTTGTTTTGTGTACATTAGTTTTCAAAGAACTCATGTTCTCAAAATCCAATGGCTGGAGGCCAGGACTAAAACAGGTATAAAGGCGGTTTCCAATTTTGAATGTAGACATGCCCTTAGAATTTGAATTCAGACCAACTAATTTGTTTAATTAGCTGATTTCTGGTGTCTAAGCCTATTTATTGGCCTGGAACCTGGGCTGTCAAGGATATGCAAAGCTAAAATCTCAACAAAATAAAATACTATAAAGCATGCGCATTTTCACTTTACTGTTTCTCAATTATCACAATCTGTGAAAAGTCTGCTTTGCTGTAAAAGGTTGCTTTGAATATTTTGGCATGCAAAACACTAGACTTCTGCTATGGTTTTTTCTGAAATTGAATTAAATTTAAAAAGAAGCAACACACACAACGAAGTCTTTGTTAGGAGCCTGCCTCTGATTCACGTCCTCGATGACGTGCAATATTATATCACCGTTCCACTGGTTAGCAATTTGCCCTTGAAAAAATCTTGGGGGTATGCCACCAATCACTGAAGCCAAACAGTTGACATTTTGGCTTCTCCCA
The DNA here is from genome assembly GCF_965112155.1 of Podarcis liolepis. Lineage (NCBI taxonomy): Eukaryota > Metazoa > Chordata > Lepidosauria > Squamata > Lacertidae > Podarcis > Podarcis liolepis. Next base: position 91,859,112 of record NC_139556.1, read on the forward strand.
CTGATTTCAAAGTTCAAATGACAAACTCGTCAGAAGATGTTACACATTCTGTCTGTTGGAAAACCTCTTTCCATTTATCTTCCAGAAAAGACCCCATTTTACTTTCTGCACAATGATAATTTGACAATGAGATGTGGAAGTGGCACTTGTGAAGATTTCACCTAAAATAAAAATACAACCTCAGAACATTATGGCTCAAATGACATTTTAGGATAACGCAGAACTACTTGTCGGCCATTGTAGAAACAGGATACTGGACTAGATGGGTCATTGGCCGGATCTAATTGGGCTTTTCTTATATTCTTAATGGAATCAGTCTAGCTTAATGCTACAGGTTAAAGTAATGGGTGGGTGTTTGATTGATTAGTTGCTTGCTTCATAGTTTGCATGTTTGTTCCCATAGAATGTAGTGCAGACCCTCCAAGTGTCCCTATTTTCCAGAAACGTCCCTGACTCATAGCAGCCATCCAGTTTCAGATTTGATCCCGGAAAGTCCCACTTTTCCTTAGGACGTCCCTATTTTCATTGGAGGAATGTTGGAAGGTGTGGAATTATCCAACCCCCAAGCCATCTGAAGACAATCCTATATAGGGATTTTTTTTAATGTTTAGTGTTTAATATGTTTATATATGTTGGAAGCTGCTCAGAGTGACTGGGGCAACCCACTAAGATGTGTGGGGTATAAATAGTAAAATTATCATTATGGAATGGGACGTCCCTACTTCCATCAGAGAAATGTTGGAGCGTATGTGTAATGGTCACTGGGGATGAAAAGATTAGATCTGGTGCAAAGATGGACGCCCTGGCTAGCTTTGGCTGGTTAAACTCAAAATGCAATTTGCTGGTCTTAGTTGGTTAATTCCTTGCTTCTTAGTTCTCAAGTTACAAGGGAGGAGATTCCATCTAAACATTAGGAAGAACTTTCTGGTGGTAAGAGCTATTAGAGAACCGAACAAACAATCTCAGAAGGTGGTGGACTCTCCTTTATTGGAGATTTTTAAACAGAGCTTGGATGGCTGTCTGTCAAGAATTCTTTAGCTATTATTCTTGCATTGCAAGTGTTTGGAGTAGATGATCCTTGGAGTTCATTCTAAACCTACAATGCTAACATTATAAGATTCCATGAATGTCACACCAAATACTATCTGTTGTCCAAGGCTAGCATCAAGTACCTTTCTGTGGGACTCTTCCAGCTATAGCAGAGTCCCTCACCCAGTTGGTTTACCAGCAGTGGCTGTGATCCTCCTGCCATTTTGTTTCCACAGTTCCTTGATGCCCCATGACAGGTCTAGAGCACGGTGGAAACCTGGTCACCCCAGATACAATACGATAAAACTAAAAATAAATCCATTTCGGGAAAGGACCATAGCTCAGTGTCAGATCACTTGCTTCATATGCAGAAGGTCCCAGCTACAGTCCCCAGTATCTGACTACACAATGTGATACAGCAGCAAACAGAAGCTCATGCTATTCTACGCTGCATCAACCAAAGTATAGTGTCCAGATCAAGGGAAGTAATAATCCCACTCTTTTCTGCCTTGGTCAGACCACACTTGGAATACTGTGTCCAGTTCAGGGTGCCACAATTTAAGAAGGATATTGACACACTGGAATGGGTACAGAGGAGGGCAACCAAAATAATCAAGGGTTTGAAAACCAAGCCTTATGAGGAATGGTTGAGGGAGTTGTATATGTTTAGCCTGGAAAATAAGAGACTGAGAGGATATATGATAGCCATCTCCAAATACCAAAAGGGCTGTCACATGGAAAATGGAGCAAACTTGTTTTTTATTGCTCCAGATCGTATGACCTGAATCAATGGCTTCAAGTTACAAGAAAGTAAGAGCTGTTCAATAGTGAAATGGTCGTCCTTGGGAGGTGGTGGACTCTCCTTCCTTGGAGGTTTTTAAGCAGAGGTTGGATGGTCATCTGTCATGGATGATCTAGTTGAGATTCATGCATTGTAAGGAGTTGGACTAGATGATTCTCAGGGTCCCTTCCAACTCTTCAGTTCCATGATTCCATGAGGAGATTGAGTTCGGTGGCAATTACTTCCCATCCTAGATCTGTGCTCCCATTTTCCTTTACCTAATCCTTACCCATGTTCTCCTCTTTTCTATACCAACATTTATATACTGACATGGAGGAGTAGATGAGCTTTAGACACAACCGTCTTCCAGTTTCCCCCTGATAATTATGTTTCCTTAATCTTATAAAGACTGTAAGTTTTCAAAGACGAATGCTAGTAAACTCATCAACACTTCTTTGGCTAACAGCCTCAACAATTGTTTCCCTTGGTTCCCTCTGGGCTTTCATACTCAATGCTTGTTCTTTTAAATGCATATTTCCCTCCACACAGGGATTTATTTCCCATGTCCTGTAAAGATGGTGTGTAAAATTAGAGCTTTGTTTGGAGAATTAAATTACACTCCACAATCCATTTGGTCCCTCTATTTCCAAAGTCATACTGACCTCTAGAGGGGAGAAAAAAACATAAAACAGGATATAAAATATAAGACATACAGAGCAATCCTAAAACTGGCCAGAGGGCGGCTGAGGGACTTCTGAAAGTGGATACAGTTCTTTTCTACTATTGATCTGAAAACCATAATCCAACAAATGTTGCTAATTTTGCTAATCAGTTTCACATGCATTCAGTTGTAAATCTGTTCCACCTTATTGTCTGTAGGCATTTTTCCTAGAACCCTAGAACCGAATTTTTGTGCCTGTTCTCTTTCCCCTAAAATAGGCATCTTATATAAATTTTCCCCATGACATACACATTTTGTATTCATTTGTGTTTTGTATTCAACTGGAACTGATAATAAAACTCAGAGGGTGGAATTAAGAAGTCTAATGTCCTAACAGAATAGGAGAAAGGTAAGAGAGCGACATGGGGCAGGGAACTAGTAGTTAATGCATTTTGGATGCTGGTAAGGTTCATTTTTCATTCCTGTATTTTTACTCCATATTTTCCCATGCCTGAGGACCACTGTTGATGGTATGTAGATATGGATGGGGGAGGAATTCAATATAGTCTGCATATAAAGGCAAAGTTATCATAAAAATGCATCTATCTGTGAAAGGAATATAGAAATGCATTCCATTTGGTAATATCGCTTTGCAAAAATGCATGCTAAATTGCATACTAAAAGTGTGTATTACAAGAAACTTGCATTAAAATGCTCATGAACTTTCATGAGGGCGATATATATATCACAAATTGATGGGGAGATGTGGAGAACCAAGTTTAAGATGGGAAAGATTGGGGGACGGACGGATCTGAAATTGACAGATTCACCTATTAGTACCTGGAGACTTTTCAAGTAATAGCATCTGTGAGACAGGCAAGGGTCAAAACAACAACATGTAATTTTTCACAGTATGGTTCCCTTTTCAGCTGCCATGATTTTGGGGATCTCCTTCTCATGATTCAGGTGCAGCCAACTTATGGTGTCCTCCATAAGTTGTTGGACTACAACTGCTATCATCCATGACCGGCTGGGACTGATGGAGTACCACAACATCTGATGGGGCACCACATTGTCTTCATATGTCAGAATTCCTGACTTGCGTGTTAGCAAATGCTTTGTGAAATATACTCGGAGTTGAGTGTTGATTTCTTTTTCTTTCTTTTTTTGAATAATATTTATTAAATTTTCCACTTTGACATTCCAATCAAATCACATCAAATATTCCGAATTATACAAATTATTCAAAAATTAAACAATCCAAATATTATGCCAAATTATAGATTTTTCGGGGATACTTCACCATGCTCTGAGGTCAGAGGGGATCTGATCATCTCATATTTCTACTGCTTCTCATGTTCATTTCTGATGGTTCCCATAAGTCATTCTGGTGTTAATCCTCATTATTTTCCACAGCCTCTGAGTTCTTCCAACAAGCGAGATAAATCAAACAATATGTCTCTGTGTGGTTTTATGTCCAGGATTCACCTATGTAGGTTCGCAGTGTCTCTTCACAAGCTGGTATTTCTGCCAAATCAGTCCAAGAATCCTCCCATTACATGCAGATGCAGATGTCCAGTCCATTCTGTCCAGATAAAATCCAATCAAGGCATCTGCCCCTACTTTTCCCAAACCAGTTGTTATTCAAACATTATATACATTATTTACACAATGGGTTCCGTGTGATTGGCTGGTTCAACTCCCCTCCTGGAATCTGATTGGACTGTTCCTGCAGGCCAGTCAGGTTGCTGAGTTACTTCCTCCTGGAGCCTGATTGGGCTGCTCCTGCAGGCCAATCAGGTTGCTGCCTTCTAGGATCCTACCTGCCCATTGTTCTAGGATCCAAGCTCAGTACATAACACTTTGCCAGTGAATAATAAGACATCTCTTCTCCATCATGGGAGGAGCAAGCCAGACTTGTATATATTGTTGAGAGCCACCTGTATGAGATGGTTGGGTCAATACCAACACAGCTGGCCCATTTAGCGACTCAGTCCATCATGGACCATGAGTTGAGAGTTGGGGAAGTACAATGACTGTTATCCATCATGGATATTTCTCCTTACATCATGGAGAAATTGTCTGTTTTTATTATTATTAGGGGTACTGTTATGCTCCAGTTTTCTTCTAGCCTGGTTATTTGTTGAATTTATTTATTTTAATAATTTACACACCATGTAATGCTGCAGTATCTAAGTAGAATATAAGATAGGGACAGGAGGGATATCAAAGGAATGCAGTTAAACAGCTTATAAATAAAAATAAAATTACTTCAAAATTGCTGGTGAATTTTCTATGACAAAATTTTTATCCAGCTGCTGGAAGCACAAAAAGGAGGGGACCTGTCTGATTTTAGCCAGAAGGGAGTTCTGCAGAACTGGACCCACAATAAGTAACACGGTATAGACTTTAGAGAGCCTTGGTAACCCTGATGAGTGATCTAATCTACCTACAGGCTGATGAGAATATGTCCTTGTCTGTATAAATCTTCCTGGACTGCTCAGCAATTTTTTAGACCGTGGATCATGCCATTCTTGTAAAACAATTTGAAAAATTGATCAGGATGTCTGGGGCTTGCACTCTAATGATTTCATTTATTTCCATCAAACAGCATGCAGAGTGTGTTCATTGGCAATTTTAGCTTGGTGGCCTGAGAATTGTCATATGTTGTACCAACACTGATTCAACATTTGTCTGACATGACCGGGTGAAGTCTTACAGAACTTGAGTTAAAGTATCATTCATATGCTATAGTTAACATTGACGGACAAACCCTCTCTTTTCAACTGGATACATGCTTTCCTTCTTCATTTCAGGTTCTCTGGCATTTAAGCTCTACTCAAATGCCCTGCTGCTATGGCTGATTTACCAGTTTAATGAGAAAGGGAGGGCTCTTTATTTTGTTACCTAAACACCCAAGAAGGACGCGGGTGGCGCTGTGGGTTAAACCACAGAGCCTAGGACTTGCCGATCGGAAGGTCGGCGGTTCGAATCCCCGCAACGGGGTGAGCTCCCGTTGCTCAGTCCCAGCTCCTGCCAACCTAGCAGCTCGAAAGCACGTCAAAGTGCAAGTAGATAAATAGGTACCGCTCCAGCGGGAAGGTAAACGGCGTTTCCATGCGCTGCTCTGGTTCGCCAGAAGCGGCTTAGTCATGCCGGCCACATGACCTGGAAGCTGTACGCCGGCTCTCTCGGCCAATAAAGCAAGATGAGCGCCGCAACCCCAGAGTCGGTCACGACTGGGCCTAATGGTCAGGGGTCCCTTCACCCTTCACAAACACGCAAGAATAGGCATCATCTCAAATGGATGTTGAACAAGCAGTTTCCTAATTCAGGCAAGATGCTAGTGATGCTGTGGGACAACTTAAAAATCTAGAGCAGATCAACCTCATTTCCCATCAGCCCCAGTCATCATCATCATCAATGCTCAGGGATGTTGGTCCAAGAATGGAGAGCCACAGGTTCCCCATTCCTACTAACATAGGATAAACTACTCTACCAGCACCAGTGATGATTGGTAGCAGGTAGAGATTCCATAGAGGCTTACGGGCTTAGGCTTGAGGAATTATGATGTTCACCTCAAAGAAGAGGCGCATGTCATGAATTTCATGAATTCTTATATTATCTGGGTCAGATTAAAATCTGAGCCATTGAAGAATTCCTGGCTAAATCACCTAGTACTCCCAAATCTCTCCTCTTAATAATAGGCTACTTTGCAAATGTGCTCATATTTCAGGGTACATCTAAGTTCAGCTGAGCCTCTGCTCCTCCGAGAAGCCCCACTCTCGTTTCTACCACCAAAACCCATTATAACAACTATTACAGTTCTCAACGGGATCATCATGAGGAAGAGGGAGACAGCGCAGAAAAATTATAGGCGAAAGAAAAATAAGCCAAATGATAAAACAGCAGGAAGCTCTGCTAATAATCTAATAATACTTCTCTCACATTAAAGCTGGTGTCGCACTGAAAATAACAAGCCTTTTCATATTCGCCTCACTGCATTCAAACTAGTGCTGTCAAGTCATTAGATGGATACATGAGCACAGACGTGTTCAGGGAGGGTATCCCGGACAACGACAGCCTTTCCCATGGCAACCAGACAGTTAATGTTTAGCAAAACATAAATAAGGACTTTTGTGGCACGGTACGGAGAACAAGAACTCCCACAGTGTTGACTTGCCACAGTTCCAGACCTTAGAATGATCTATTCACATAGCACAGCAATCAGGCCAAAAGTGTTGTTTAGATTTTGTAGAGGTTTTTCGCTACTTCTCTCCCTGATTATATATAAAAAAAGCTTTCCTTTATTTGATCCAGGTCTGTCAAACAAAGCTGCCATTTTGAGGAGGAAAGGGGATAGTCCCCTCAGGGGTCTCAGACTTCCAGGGATTGTGAAAAGCATGCAACCTCAAGTAAGTTCTTAAAAAAAATGCCAATACAGTGGTGCCTCGGGTTAAGAACTTAATTCGTTCTGGAGGTCTGTTCTTAACCTGAAACTGTTCTTAACCTGAAGCACCACTTTAGCTAATGGGGCCTCCTGCTGCCACCGCGCTGCCGGAGCATGATTTCTGTTCTCATCCTGAAGCAAAGTTCTTAACCTGAAGTACTATTTCTGGGTTAGTGGAGTCTGTAACTTGAAGCGTCTGTAACCTGAAGCGTATGTAACCCGAGGTACCACTGTAAGTGACTAATATGTGTCCTCAGGCAGGCTAATAAGGATGGGACACAGCTTGGAAAGGGAAGTGCAAACCTCTAGCACTGAAATAGCCAGTCCCCTATTTTGAGTGAGGTTTACAGTGGCCATGTGTTGTGCTTTTCAGTTTGAAGGTGTCCTCTGTTTGGAAGGCTGTCTGAACCTAGTCTAGTTTAAGGATAAAGAACCCAAAGAAGGGAGAGCAGGAAGAGCCTCAATGTTGCCTTGAAGAGCCTCCTAGGCTTTGAAATTGCCCAGAAACAGCTCATGGCAGACAGGTTGCTTGGTCACAATCTTCCCCACTCTGTTGAGAAGTACTGGATCTGTCTTTAAATCATAGCAATTATTCCAAAATTTGCATTTATTAATTGAAAAGTGTGACTTTTGGAGGAGAGCTGTGTTTTGCTTTGCATATCTCTTTGGGAACTGTGAGTTAGGCAGGTTCGCATAAATTACAAACTGATTGAATTTCATCTCCTTCTATAGGGGGAACTGAGAGAGAAGGGAGAGACAAGTGAAAGCTCCATTGGCACCACCAAAAGTTCACTGAGAAACCTTTTAAATATACCACACTGAGTCAAGTTAAAGGGTTTTTCCCCATTTGATTTTCAACCCAGCACCTCCAGTTTACAAGATGCTCATGCAGCAGGGTTGAGGAAGCACTTGGAGAGCTGCTGTAAGTCAATGTGGGCAGTACAGGGGTGGAAGGAGCAGTGGTGTGATCTGGTGTAAGGCTATGTAAGAACATAACATAAGACCATGCGGAGAGCCATAGTGGGTCATGCAAAGGCCCATCGAGTCCAGCATCCTGCTTTCCATGAAGGCTAATAATAATAATAATAATAATAATAATAATAATAATAATTTATTTATACCCCACCCATCTGGCTGGGTTTCCCCAGCCACTCTGGGCAGCTTCCGACAGAATATTAAAATTGTTGTTGTTATTCTTTAGTCGTTTAGTCGTGTCCGACTCTTCGTGACCCCATGGACCAGAGCACGCCAGGCACTTCTGTCTTCCACTGCCTCCCGCAGTTTGGTCAAACTCATGTTGGTAGCTTCAAGAACACTGTCCAACCATCTCGTCCTCTGTCGTCCCCTTCTCCTTGTGCCCTCCATCTTTCCCAACATCAGGGTCTTTTCCAGGGAGTCTTCTCTTCTCATGAGGTGGCCAAAGTATTGGAGCCTCAACTTCACGATCTGTCCTTCCAGTGAGCACTCAGGGCTGATTTCCTTAAGAATGGAGAGGTTTGATCTTCTTGCAGTCCATGGGACTCTCAAGAGTCTCCTCCAGCACCATAATTCAAAAGCATCAATTCTTCAGTGATCAGCCTTCTTTTTGGTCCAGCTCTCACTTCCCTACGTCACTACTGGGAAAACCATAGCTTTAGCTATACGGACGTTTGTTGGCAAGGTGATGTCTCTGCTTTTTAAAATACAATAACCTATTAAACATTAAAAGCTTCCCTAAACAACCAGGTGCCCAGAAGCAGGACTTGAGCACAACAGCACTCCACACTTGCGGTTCCCAGAAACTGGCATTCACTGCCTCCAACAGTGGAGGTAAAACAAAGCCGTTGTGACTACTACTCATCAGAATCACAGAATTATAGAATCATAGTGTTGGAAGAGACCTAGAGGGCCATCTACTGCAACCCTCTGCAATGTGGGAATCTCAACTAAAGCTTCCATGACAGATGGCCACCCAACCTCTGCTTAGAAGCTTCCAATGAAGGACAGCCCACTACCTTCCAAGGAAGTCCATTCCACTGTTGAACAGCTCTTACTGCCAGAAAGTTCTTCCTGGTATTTAGTCAGAAACTCCTTCCTTGTAACTTGAAGCTATTGGTTCAGGTCCTACTCTCCAGAGCCGGAGAAAACCAGCTTGCTCCAACTTCCATGTGACAGCCCCTTGATAGGCTCTCCTCCATGAATTTCATAGAATCATAGAGTTGGAAGAGACCACAAGGGCCATCGAGTCCAACCCCCTGCCAAGCAGGAAACACCATCAGAGCACTCCTGACATATGGTTGTCAATATGTCAACCAATTTGTCTAATCCTCTTTTAGAGCCATCCAAGATGGTGTCCATCACTACTTCTTGTGCGACCAATTTCCATAGTTTATCTATGCACTGTATGAAGAATTACTTTCTTTTTTGCCCATCCTGAATCTTTCAATATCTAGCTTCACTGGACGTACAAGAGTTCTAGTATTATAAGAAATGGAGAAAAGCATACCTCTATCCACATTCTCCACACAATGCATAATTTTTGCACCTCTGTTACGTCCCCTTTTATTCACCTTTCCTCTAAACTAAGATACCCCCAAGTCACATGTTCAAGCGTTTCTGCATTAGGAGCACAGTGGAAGTCAAGGGGCTTAAACCTACCAATGGCTGAGCTTCTCTTGCTCGTAGCTGAGAATTCTCCATTGTAACTGAACTCAGCAAAGTTGAGGGCACTCGCTGCCTTGCATAATTGGGCTTGTAATTGCTTCAAATTGCAGGATGGAAAAGATTATCTCTTTACGTTGTTTATTTCCAAAGGATTAGAAGTTAATTGCCAAAATACCTTAATTACAACTCTCCAAAGCTATGTGCTTTGTATGATTTTCCTGGAGATAGTTCTGTTTTTATTAACTTCCTGGAAAAGAAAGGGAGGGGAAGAGGAATAGTGCTTACTGGCCAGAAGGGTTTAATCTTTTCACGATCCACTTGTTTGGTATATTTATCCTTCTCTAAACTGAACATGGAAGAACAAAGAAAGCCAATTTCAAATACTGAAATGTTGTCTTTGTCACTGACTCAAGGCTGAATGATGCTGAGTACATCTATGCTGCAAAATTACATTCTCTTTATACCAATTAAATTGACACACTGTCCCCCACAGAAGCTTTGTGAATTATTGTTTGATGAGGGTGCTATAAATGCTCTGATTCAGTTCTCCAACTTTCCTCCCGGAAGTACAGTTTGCAGGGTGCCAAGAAGAAAGGGAATCTCTTGAAACCTAAAGGGTAGCTATTCCCATACTGTGCAATCCAATATAAGCATGGGTACATGCAGGTTCCTCTTAATTCCCATATAAAGCCATTTCCCATCCCCAGGGAGATGACATTGCGGGCTGGGAGCAAGCCCTCCCCACACACATAGGGCAGGATAGCCCCTGTGCCATTGGTTGGTCCTCGGCCACGTCATCCCAAGGCTGTCCAATCCGGACAGTCTGGGGGCGTGGCGCAGGCTATTTAAATTGCCCATGGCCGAGGACATGTTCCTTTTCTCCGTGCTTGGTCAGTTTTCCCTCCCTTAGGTTGGGCTCTTTATCTCCTGACCTTGCTATGGACTTCGGTTTGTTGCCTGTTTTTGATAGAATTTTTTCCACTTGGCAAATTGGCACCGGCCATTTGGTTTTTCGCCTACCTCATAGCAAAGCGTCACAACTTTTTAAGGTTTGGCAGTTAGGCACTGGAGTTTTAGGTTGAAGGGGAGGAGAGGTAGTGGCCAACACCTATCCCTCCTATTTCAAGAGTACAGTGGTACCTCGGGTTACATATGCTTCAGGTTACATACGCTTCAGGTTACAGACTCCGCTAACCCAGAAATAGTGCCTCGAGTTAAGAACTTTGCTTCAGGATGAGAACAGAAATCGTGCTCCGACCGCGCAGCAGCAGTGGGAGGCCCCATTAGCTAAAGTGGTGCTTCAGGTTAAAAACAGTTTCAGGTTGAGAACGGACCTCCAGAACGAATTAAGTACTTAACCCGAGGTACCACTGTATTCCGTTCAAGGAATCCGAGGGGCAGGGTCTCTGTCCGAAGCCCCAGATGGGGAGCTGGGGCCATGGCACGACCCCTAGTGGTGACTCTAGGGGAGTTCCTAGTTGATGTGCATCAGCAGGGCTCCCCCTTCTGGTGGTTAACCCTTCCAAGACTCCTGCAGATGAGCAGGAGTCAGATATAGTCATGTGGTTTCCAGTGCCTAAACCAATACCACTCACATTCTGTAACCAATAAAGTTGTGGCCTTTTTCACCCATTAACCTAAAATACTGTTTCATGCGTCTTTATTCCACTTCCCTGGAGGGTCTGAGACCTTGCCACACAATGGTTAGCAGCAATTTTGCCTAGCATGTTATCTCCCTGGTAGTGGCTGTCTATCAGAATGATGATTAATGCAACTCTGAAGCAGGAAAACATTATGTCAGCACCAGTATCTCATTTATTTTTTGACTAAGGTGCTTCGGCCAGATTTCCAGAGCCAATGTGTCCTCCCACATGTCTGCAGAAGAGCAACATCTAACAAGCCTTGAGGTGCCGTCCAAGTCTACAATTCTATGAGTCTAAGCTCAAGGGTTTTTTTTGGAAGTGGAGCCCAAATTTATTCTAGCAAATGTTACTGACACATCTTCAGTATACCGTATCTGATTTATGCCAGCTGGCTAAAGCTGTAAGCAAATGGTGTGTTGCTATTTCCAGCAAAGCCCCATTACCGCCCCCCAAAAAGAGCAAGAGCAGAGTTCATCCTGGCTGTGTTTTGAGTTTGCTGCGCCGCCTGGCTTCCGTTTGCTCAACGCAGTTGCGATAGCTGTAGCAACTGGCATTTACCTGCCCGATCTGCGTCATCGCTGGAACATCATCAGTGTTCCACCTTAGACATGCAGATGTAACACAGATATTTATAGACCTCCCGAGTGTGTCTTAGAAACTCTGATAGAGTAAACAAGCTCCATGAGTCACAGGAAGAAGAAAGATGAGATTTTGAAGAAATAAAAGGTGGCACAGCTGAGAATGAAATCTTCAATAAAGGGGGGCGAAGAGACGTAACATTTCAATAGTGCTCATGGTTGGTTCTTAACGCACAACGTGATACTGCCTTCAAAGCTCACCTTACGCATGTGTATACCAGGAAATCATAGGAACATAAGAAGCTACTTTATATAGAGTTAAGGTAAAGGTAAAGGGACCCCTGACCATTAGGTCCAGTCGTGGCCGACTCTGGGGCTGCGGCACTCATCTCGCTTTATTGGCCAAGGGAGCTGGCGTACAGCTTCCGGGTCATGTGGCCAGCATGACTAAGCTGCTTCTGGTGAACCAGAGCAGCGCACGGAAACGCTGTTTACCTTCCCGCCAGAGCGGTACCTATTTATCTACTTGCACTTTGTGCTTTCGAACTGCTAGGTTGGCAGGAGCAGGGACCAAACAATGGGAGCTCACCCCGTTGTGGGGATTCAAACCGCTAACCTTCTGATTGGCAAGTCCAAGGCCCACAGCGCCACCCACATCCCCTATATTGAGTTAGGGTTGCCATATTTTCCCCGCTCTGGGCAGAGCCAATAGAAACAAAAATATTGCTGTACCTTCATTTCCCAGCCTTCCTTGAGGCCTGGAAAGGGGAAAGGCACTACCTTTTCATAAAGGGGCAACATTATTATTCCTTCTACTTATACTAATACACTGATTTGCTATCACTAAATAACTGAACCCTGTGGGGGCAGAACATTCCCCCGCCTGGAATCCCATTAAATCCATCCTCTCACTGTACTAGCAGGAACTTATGCATATATATATATTGGGTTGCCATATTTCAAAAAGTAAAAACCAGGACACCAAAAATTGTTGAGCTGCTGCTGCTGCTGCTTCTTCTTCTTCTTCTTCTTCTTCTTCTTCTTCTTCTTCTTCTTCTTCTTCCTCGAAACCACCAAATTGCAGGAATCTCAACTCAAGCGTCTATGGCCACCCAACCTCTGGTTCATGATGACAACTTGCAGAAGCGAGGTGTGTTTTTAAGACCACTGCCTAGGGCAAAAAAATGGTGTGGTTGCATTTTGATCAAAATGTGGACACTCTCAAGCTTCCGCACATCTCTTAAAATATTATCTGTTTCCATCCACAACCTAAAACATTATGGATAGGGCATTCTGTGCCAAGGCAATCCCAATGGAGGGTCAGCTCCATAGCCTATATACATGATGCACACTGAGAAAAGCTGTCTCATTTATTTGATTCTGCCTTATTCTTTTTGCTACCTTTGATAGCTTTCATCATTCCCCAATACACACACACACACACACACACACACACAATATTTGCAACAGAAGCATCGGCAATCACCTTCTAGTTTGCCCCTAAAGTGCTCAGGGTCTTAAAAAAATATATATAACAGTTCAAAGGTTTTTTGAGGCATCTGATGGACTAGACGGGCAACTGATCTGATCCAGCAGATTTTTCTTAAGTTCTTCTTCCTTCTCTTTCTCTTCACAATTCTGGGCCATTCAAAAGTTCAGTAGCGTTTCCTGATTATTATTTTTAAAAAGAGACATGTATGGATGAAAACTGAAGTTAATGGGGGATAAAGTGAGTCCAAATGCACCTTCTACCCACAGCCCCCTGCCCCAGTTGCAGCTCTAATCCTGACCAGAATAGGTTTCCAGCTCTCAAAGGAAGCACATCACCAGAGTCTACATTTAAAATAAAGATGTTTGTGGCAGCTACAGCTGCAGCAACACACAGCTGAGGAATAAACTCTTGGCATCATTCAGGGAGGGAAAAGGACACAAGAATGAGGTCATCTCAATTGTAGGGCATAGAGACAGATCACGTTAGGATTAGGCTTGTTTATAGATCTTTTTCAAAGCTGTTTTGGGAGTTGCAGCTGTGCAGTTACCGTAATCTGTCCAGTAGTGTAGTGGTTGGGTCTCCTTCAGAAGTCCTTTCTACTGCATATTGATGATTTGTGCTTATGAGGGTGTCTGGGTGATACCACTTTTAATATTGCTTGTACATGCAGACATTCTGCTTTGCTTGCAATCGGTCCATGTTCCAAAACGTCCTGCTGGAATCCTGTAACATTTCATGCCACAAAACATTCCAGCGGATGTGTGTGTGAGTCCCATTTTCATTGTGTCTTTGTGCAAGAGTGCCCTTCTAGACAGGAGTAATGTGGTAAAATTGGGGAAGCAGTGCAGAACCATTAATGGAGCAGAATAATGTGTGGGCACTCTGGTACAAATCCGTCACTAGTGCTGTATTAGGGGACACGGGTGGCGCTGTGGGTTAAACCACAGAGCCTAGGACTTGCCGACCAGAAGGTTGGTGATTCGAATCTCCTTGATGGGGTGAGCTCCCGTTGCTCGGTCCCAGCTCCTGCCAACCTAGCAGTTAGAAAGCACATCAAAGTGCAAGTAGATAAATAGGTACCGCTCCGGCAGGAAGGTAAATGGCATTTCCGTGCACTGCTTTGGTTTGCCAGAAGCGGCTTAGTCATGCTGGCCACAAGACCCAGAAGCTGTATGCCGGCTCCCTCAGCGTATAGAGCGAGATGAGCGCCGCAACCCCAGAGTCGGTCACGACTGGACCTAATGATCAGGGGTCCCTTTACCTTTACCTAAAGACCTCTAGGTGGTTTAGTCCAGTCAAAGATAACTATGGGGTTGCGGCGCTCATTTCGCTTTCAGGCCGAGGGAACCGGCATTTGTCCACAGACAGTTTTCTGGGTCATGTGGCCAGCATGACTAAACCACTTCTGGTCTATCAGAGGACCGTGACAGAAGCCAGAGCGCACAGAAACGCTGTTTACCTTCCCGCCACAGCGGTACTTATTTATCTACTTGCACTGGCATGCTTTCAAACTGCTAGGTTGGCAGGAGCTGGGACAGAGCAATGGGAGCTCACCCCGTCGGGATTCAAACCACCAACCTTCTGATCAGCAAGCCCAAGAGGTGCAGTGGTTTAGACCACAGCACTAGCCATGCATTATTACATCAATGACATGCTGCAAAATGCACCCATAAAAATCCCCCACTAGTGTATAGGGCCCCTGAAGGCAGAGCCAATCAGTATGGATTTGTGGGCATCCGGGGCTGGGCTTACCTGGCCATGGTCATGGGAAGCTTCTGATAATAGTAGTAGTAATAGTAATAATAACCTGCCCATCTTGCTGGGTTGCCCCAGCCACTCTGAGTGGCTTCCAACACATATAAAATCATAAAATCAAATCAGGTATCAAATGAGCAGGCTGTTCCTCTGTGGGCAGCTCTTCCCGCTGCCTTTTCACTGGTGCATGTTTTGTCATTGGTTTAGGAAACTTAAGAAAAACTGTTTCCTGGGCCAAAGGTGCTTGAGTTGACATGGCCAGAGTGCTCCTATCGAGATCACAAAAGTGCCTGTACAGCCTATGCAAAACTGCTTCTCCTGAGCTCACACAAAGGGGAGTTGCTTTGGCAGGTAAAGGTAAAGGGACCCCTGACCATTAGGTCCAGTCGTGACCGACTCTGGGGTTGCGGCGCTCATCTTGCTTTACTGGCTGAGGGAGCCGGCATACAGCTTCCGAGTCATGTGGCCAGCATGACTAAGCCGCTTCTGGCAAACCAGAGCAGTGCACAGAAACACCGTTTACCTTCCCGCCAGAGCAGTACCTATTTATCTACTTGCACTTTGACGTGCTTTCGAACTGCTAGGTTGGCAGGAGCTGGGACTGAGCAACAGGAGCTCACCCCGTTGCGGGGATTTGAACCATCGACCTTCTGATCAGCAAGCCCTAGGCTCAGCGCCACCCACGTTGACATGATTGAGTTGACATGGCTAGAGTGCCTGTACAGCCTACACAAAACTGCTTCTCCTGAGCTCACACAAACGGGAGTTGCTTTGGCAGAGAAACCACAAATATCAACAAGGGGTAGCTTGCAGCTACCGGTAGCAGAGCATCTGATTTGCATGCAGATTGTCCCAGGTTCAACCCCCACTGTCATGGATTGGTTGGATGCAGAGGAATGGTGGGAGGAACCAGCTGGGGAACAACCAATCGAAGAAGGTGGTGGGACAAGCATGAGTGGTCAGAGGGAGAAGACTGGGAAGAGGAGGTGTTGGAAGCTGAAGACATAACAGGGCTTAGTGAGCTGGGAGAGTCTGTGGCAGAGAGCAGTCCAGAATCAGGAGCAGAAGATGAAGTAGACAAGTGGGAGGAGGGAGGAAAGAGAGGCAGACTTTAACCATTGTTCAGTTCTTCTGCCTCCCTCTATCTTGCCAATGCACCACCTTTTGCTGGGCATTTATGTCATTTAAAACTTACATGGTAAAAATGTCTCAGTGTTGCTTTTAGGAGTGGGTGAAGGTTGACCTAGCTGACATAAACTGAGTAGAGTTTTGGGAAATTTTATTCTTCCCTTGGGCCAGGGGAATACTAATAAAATTTCAGACAGCTTGTTTTGTTACAATGAAGCACAGTTGGGAACCACTAAGCATATGCAATTTTGTTTTGATATGTTAACGTCATGCGGCATGTGATAAAGGAGAGAATCATGCATATATTTTCCAATAAATGAAGGCTCGTCAAGCTGGAAGAATTGCAACACACAGCTATCCTGGAAAAACCAGTGCACTTTATCATTCGAGCCAGAATGCGATACGAAACTAAGTAATTAGAAGTTATCATTCGTCTTCAGGAACTTGGGAGGAAAGGCTATTTGTTGAAATGGATGTCTCACCAGAGATCCACAGTGATTTTTGTATTTGGTTGAAAATCTGTATTAAATGCAGGTGCTGTTTGGAAGTAATTTGGTCTCATAGTGTGCATTATTCTGATTTATAGAGTACTATGCAAAAAATAAAAAAGCAGTATCCTTGATACAGCTGATCATACAATTGCTTCAGAATTGTTTGTGTGTTTGTGGGGTTTTTTAAAAAAATCAATGCACACAACTGCTTGTAGAAACACAGAATGAAAAGAATCTTGATGCAATCAGAGGTTCCTGCGGTGATGATAGACTTGGGGGTACTGATTGGAAAAGCAAACTGCTCAAAGATTCTTCTCAGGGGCTTTGCTCCCCCTCTAGAGCAGTGTTTCCCAACCGGTGTTCCGCGGCACACTAGTGTGCCGTGAGAGGTTGGCTGGTGTGCCGTGGGAGGGAGGCGGGCGAGTCGGGTGGTGAGAGGCGGCGGCGGCGAGGATCCGCGTCGAGCCGGGGGCGGCTCCGCGGTGGTGGTGCCGAGGTTTCTCTCTCCATTCTCCCCTCACACACACACACAGGAAGATCAGCTGACAGGACCCAGCCAATGGGGCGGCGGCGGGGCAGCGCGTGCAAAAGGGAGGAGCGCGAGACAGCGGACGAGGAGGAGGCCGGCATGTCCGGGCAGCAGCAGCAACAACAGCAGCAGCAATTCCCAGCGACGGCTCCTCAAGCCCCGGGCAACCCTACTCCCTCACCGGCCTCGGCCGCCCTCCTGCTCCACCCGCCGCCGCCTCCCCCGCCGCCGGCCACCTCGGCCCCGCCGCCCCCTCCTCCGCCCGCTATCGCCGCCACCACCACAACAGCCGCCGCCGCCTCAGCTGCCGCCGTCCCTCAGTCCCTCGCTTTGCTGCGCTGTCTCCTCCCCCCCCCACCCCCAAAGCTTGGAGGTTCCCCGGCAAGGGGGAGGGGAAAAAATTGAAAACTTTCACTTTCGTGCGTCCCTCCCGGCGTGACGCTGCGCGCTGACGTCACGGGGCTGTAATGGTGGTGTGCCGCGAGATTTTTTTCTTCAAACAAGTGTGCCTTTGCCCAAAAAAGGTTGGGAAACACTGCTCTAGAGTGCCTGACAGGTATGGTGGGTGTATGAAAACAGACTTGGAGAACCACAAGCAACATCTGCAACAAAGGAAGAAGAAGAAGAAGAAGAGTTTGGATTTGATATCCCGCCTTTCACTCCCTTTAAGGAGTCTCAAAGCGGCTAACATTCTCCTTTCCCTTCCTCCCCCACAACAAACACTCTGTGAGGTGAGTGGGGCTGAGAGACTTCACAGAAGTGTGACTGGCCCAAGGTCACCCAGCAGCGGCATGTGGAGGAGCGGAGACGCGAACCTGGTTCCCCAGATTACAAGACTACCGCTCTCAACCACTACACCACACTGACTCAATCAATACACTGATTCAATACGCATACACATAAACAGAGGAGCCTTTTCTTCTTCTGAGAATCATGACTGAAGGCTACCAACATTCCATTTGTACCAACATTCCATTTGTTTGACTCTCTGAATTATGATAAATGTCAGCTAGGTCAGCATCGAATGGCTGGCAAAAGCAAAGCTCATTCCAAAGCAAAGCAAACACTGACATCTAATGGAAAAACATGCTATGTGCAGATAGGGGATGGGTGAATATTTTGTTTTCACTCTGCTTTTTCTTTCTTTAGTTCAATTATCCATGTTTCTACATTGGTTTATTGGGGTGGGTTGGAACAAAATTAAAAGTCCTTATGGGAACTCATCAGCATTTTTGTGCTAATTTTTCCTATTATATACAACTTTATATGCAATTTTGCATTATTTTTGTTAAGCAAAATCTCCCTTATCTAATGTGTTTTTCTGTTATTTTCTCTAATATATGCATTTATATGTCTGCTTAACAGTAGCATATGCTTTAGGCACACATTATTTGCTAGAGAACTGCATTGCAAGGCATGGAGAAGTGCAAGGGACTTCTGCGCTTCAGTTCACATCTTGTTTTGCAAATTGCAAGCTAGGTGGGCTTGCTTTTAAATGAGAGCCAGTGTGGTGTAATGGCTAGAGAATTGGCCTATGAGCTGGGAGATCAGGGTTCAAATCCCCAGTCATCCATGAAGCTCATTGGGGGACCTTGGCCCAGTCACTGCCTCTCAGCCTAACCAACCTCACAGGGGTGTTGTAAGAATGAAACAGGGATGTGGGAAGCATGCACACCACCTATAACTTCAGGGAGGTAAAGCTGGCATATAAATAAAGAAATAAATGCAAACTATATCTAAATATGGTTGTGAAAGCTGGACCATAAAGTAGGCTGATCGCCGAAGAATTGATGCTTTTGAATTATGGTGCTGGATGAGACTCTTGAGAGTCTCATGGACTGCAAGAAGATCAAACCTCTCCATTCTTAAGGAAATCAGCCCTGAGTGCTCACTGGAAGGACAGATCCTGAAGCTAAGGCTCCAATACTTTGGCCACCTCATGAGAAGAGAAGACTCCCTGGGAAAGACCCTGATGTTGGGAAAGATGGAGGGCACAAGGAGAAGGGGACGACAGAGGACGAGATGGTTGGACAGTGTTCTCGAAGCTACCAGCATGAGTCTGACCAAACTGCGGGAGGCAGTGGAAGACAGAAGTGCCTGGCGTGCTCTGGTCTATGGGGTCACGAAGATTCGGACATGAATAAACAACTAAAAAACAACAACATATCTAAATTCTCACTCAGGCCTAGCAAAAACCCACCTGTAACCCCCCCTTTTTTGCCAAGTTCTGTACCCCCCAAAGTAATGGTTCCTTATTTTGGCTTCCCTACCTGCCCAAATCTCAAGTCAGCCGATCAACCTTCATGCAATGAATCCAAAGGGTTAATAAAATTCTGATTGCGCCAGTGTCGTCATGCAGGATACACAACCTGCAGGCAAGGAGCTGAATTCTGACACAAGGCGCCCAGGCCTTGACCTCTGCAGACTGAGCTTTAAATATTCATACCGCTTAGAATGAATATTGAATGGCGGGATGGAAGGATTATAAATGGCTTCGTGGTATGGATTCATTAAAGCGACGTAAGACAAAAGCAGCCTGTTGCTGTTATTGTTGTTGTATTAATATTATTATTAATAAAAAGATCACAGAGCTGTTTAGAATATAAAAAACACAAAAACACATAACATAGTGACAAATAAAAACAATAACCCCACTCCCACAGTTTGAAAGGCCATGGATTAATTCACCAAAAGGCCCTGGAGAAGAGGAAAGTTTCTGCCTGGCACCTAAAGATATGTAATGAAGGCACCAGGTGAGCCTCCCTGAGGAGAGCATTCCAAAAGCAGGGTAAAAGCCATTACAGTGGTACCTCAGGTTACAGACTCTTCAGGTTACAGACGCTTCAGGTTACAGACTCCGCTAACCCAGAAATAGTACCTCGGGTTAAGAACTTTGCTTCAGGTTGAGAACAGAAATCGTGCGGCGGCAGCGGGAGGCCCCATTAGCTAAAGTGGCACCTCAGGTTAAGAACAGTTTCAGGTTAGGAACGGACCTCCAGAACGAATTAAGTTCTTAACCCGAGGTACCACTATATCCAGCTTCCCTCTTACCTTGGCAAGTGGTCAAAAAACTTTTTAACCACTCAAGCAGTGCAGGCGTGTGACACTATGTACGCTAGAGAATTCGGGGTTATGATCAGTTCTGCCATACATGTCGCCACATGTCTCCATTGTATGTGTGGCAAAATTCTCCTTGGCCAGGAGATAACGCAGATTACCAAAGCCACCGTCAGATGGGAGAGCTTCCCCTTTGTCATTTGATGGCCTACTATGCACTGATAGCATGGGTGGCTAAAGAGCCATCAAGAACCCTCCTAGATAACCGGATTGGAAAGCATTTGAATGTGTGCCATGGAAAGTTATTACTTGGTCCATGGGCACCTGCATTCACTCCCTTAGGAGTGACGAATGTGACATCAACACCACCTTGTGCTGTGCCTCACCCTTCTTTTGAAAACAGTTACCGTGCTTTTCTGTGTATAAGACTAGGTTTTTTTTACTGAAAACTTATGTTCGAAATAGGGGGTAGTGCCAAAGGGGAATGTGGGATTGGTTGATGCCGCTAGCCGGAGATGGTTTGCAGCATGCTATTGGTGTCTGCAGCAAGGGGTGGTGTTGATTGGGTGTTGCTGTGGCAATTGGGTGGGCAATAGACCGCTTTTGCCGGCAAGGGGACAGGCGTTAGGAGGCAAGGCGGATGAGTGATTTTTGGCAATCCCTTCCCCCTTAAAAAATAGCTCAACAACTCTGTGCAATCCTCCACAAAAAGCTCAACAACTCTGTGCAATCTCCCCCCATTTTCTTAATTTTAATCCCCCAAAATAGGGGCAGTCTTATACACAAGGTCATGTTATACACGGAAAAGTACGGTAATATGTGCTTATCCCTTCGGCTGGCAAGGTCATAGGTCTAGTCTCAACCTTATTTCATCCCGTCCACAAAAGGGAAACGTATTACAATTAGGGACAGTGGAACGGCCACTTTTTCTTCTTTCCTATCTTATATTCAATTTCTCTACATTTCCAAAACAGTGTTTTTCGTTTGAAAAACTCCTCCTGAAAATTCATAAGCATTTTGTCTGAATTTCTCTGAACAGACACACTTTTTTGCCCAGTAAATACACACATTTTTGCAAAGCGGTTTTCCCCATTTCAAGGCATTTTTGTACATTATCATTAATTTATGCACGTGTATGCATGAATACTTTACCCTAGTCCATGTATTTCATTCTATTTTTGTACACGTTACTTGGATGGAGAACTGCATTGCAAAATTCAGAGAACTGCGAATTTCAGAGGATGCCTATTCTCATAGAAGCATAGAGTTGGAAGGGACCCTGAGACTCATCTAGTCCAATGCAGGAATAGACAGCTGTCCATTATGGGTATCGAGCCTGTGACCCTGGTGTTATCAGCACCATGCTCTAACCAACTGAGCTATCCAGCAGCGATGTTTCAGTTCACTTATTGTTTTTGAAAGTGCAAATCGGGTGGGTTTGTCTTTCAGTGAAAACTAGATCCAGTTTCTCCCCCAACTCTATTTACAACCCTATTAGCACGCCTTTCAATGAGTTGTGTTATAGGTCTTCCCATGTTCATAAAAGGATGTGTACCAGATAACCTTTGTGTCACTCTGTGTTTTACTCTAATTAGGATGGATCACTATAATTAGCTTCAGGTAAAGTTACCTGCTTGCTAGTTTGTTGCTTCTGGGGATTTCCTCAGGGATATATAGAGATGGAGAAAACCATTAAAGGGATTAAATATGCTGTATAAATGTAAGGCTGTCACCATGCTTTCCAATCCACAAACTGTGGGAAGAAGATGGGGCAAACTGTGGGGAAGGGCAATGTGTTGGTCAGGTGTGGGAATGCCACTAGGAATAGAATAATAGAATTGTAGAGTTGTAAGGGACCGGGGGGTGGGGGTCATTGAGTCTAACCCTCTGAAAAATTCAAAGAAGTGTGAATTTTGAAGGATGGTTCTATTTTGGTTTGCGTATTGCAGGCTTCCTCAACCTCGGCCTTACAGAGGTTTTTGGCCTACAACTCCCATGATCCCTAGCTAGCAGGACCAGTGGTCAGGGATGATGGGAACTGTAGTCTCAAAACGTCTGGAGGGCATAGGTTGAGGAAGCCTGGCGTATTGTTTCATGGAAGGGACCCCCAAGGGCCATTTAGTCTCGCCCCCTGCAATGTAGGAATCTCAACTAAAGGATCCATGACAAATGGCCATCAACCACTGCTTCAAAACCAGAGCTGATAGGTCTGGGGATATGGTTGAAGCCTTGGCCGATTTGTAGACTGCAGAAATGACACAGGCGATCAGCACCATTGCTCCTGAGCATGCTCATTCACTTCAGCAAGCCTGGAAAGCTTGTGGTATACCTTGAAGTTGTGGCTGATGGCATAGATTAGAAGATGGCTAGAAGGCAAATGGGAAACAACTCAAATTAATACAAGCCCCAAAATGCTTCTCAAAGAGAGAATGCTTCTTAAAAGGGGTGGCAGTGGGACCACTCCTAGAGAAACGCTCCTTGGGCCTGGAAGATCTGTTAAAACAATAGGCTAATTACAAAGATCCTCTTCCTTAGCAAGTTTCCTGAGATAGGGAATTGGACCAATGACCAATGGACCAATTGGACCAATGATCCAAGGCATTCTTGGATGAGATGTCTAAAGGGTGTGGCTTTAAAACTTCCAAAGAAGGAGAGTCCACCAAGTTCCAAGCACAGGAGCCAACTTCTAGGGGTCGAGGTCCCTTCAGCCCACCCAATAATATATTTGAGGCTCCCCCCAAAAAGTTAATGGTCCTTGCCATTCAAGTGCTTTGTATGTGCATCACATCTTGTCATCAGTTTTGTGGGGTGGGGCTGGGCCCCCAATATTTTATTCAAGTTGGCACCCTGGATCCCAAGTGAGTCTGCTCCACTGTCAAACTGCTCTTACACTCAGAAAGTTCTTCTTGATATTTTAATGGAAACTTCCTTTTTTGTGTGAGCTCAGGAGAAGCAGTTTTGCATAGGCTTTTTTATCATTTGAATCCATTGCTTCAAGTCCTACCCTCCAGAGCAGGAGAAAACAAGCTTTCTCCATCTTCCCTTGAGATAGTTGAAGATGGCTATCATATTTCCTCAAAGTCTCCTCTTTTCCAGGGTAAACATACCCAACTCCCCCATAAGGCTTGGTTTCCAGGAAAGCTGCTATAGGATTACTGTCTCAGACAGTACTCGTAGGATGATATAGGGCTGCAGAAGTGGCCATGTATCTTTCCTCCATCATACGTGATGTAGGTATGACCCCTAACCTAATGGCTTGGTTCTTCGGGTCCTTTTCAAAAGAATGAACACTTTATTTTTTTTCAAAGTTTATATAACTTTATTAAATAAATTTTAACATAATCAAACATTCAAATTACATTTTGCAATTTCAATTACCCCCCCCCGTGACTTCCCCCAACTTCCCTTCCTGGTTTATAACATCCCTGTTTCTTCTGCTTATAATTTTGTATTCCTTATATATTAAAATTAAGGTTGTAATATTTGTCTCTTCTTCTCATTTTTACCTCATAATTGTATTTTCTGTTTGTATTTGTTCATTGTAAGCGTATTACTCAAATCCTGCCAGTGAGTTCATTTCAGTGCATTGTTTCTGTATATACATCATAAAAGGTTCCCAATCTTTTAAAATGTCATTATTGTCCTTATCTTTAAGTCTCTCAGTTAGCTTTGCCATTTCAGCATATTCCATCAACTTTTCTTGGCAGTGA
The DNA here is from genome assembly GCF_965112155.1 of Podarcis liolepis. Classification (NCBI taxonomy): domain Eukaryota; kingdom Metazoa; phylum Chordata; class Lepidosauria; order Squamata; family Lacertidae; genus Podarcis; species Podarcis liolepis. Next base: position 91,883,059 of record NC_139556.1, read on the forward strand.
TCTTTCGTTGGTATTTCGTCGCTTTTCTATCTTTGAGCTAGTAAAATTCTGGCTGCTGTTGTTGCATACATGAATAGATTTTTCTTATCTTTTGGTAAATCCTGCCCTAAAATACCTAATAAAAATGCTTCTGGTCTTTTAACAAAGGTTATCTTAAACATTTTTTTTTCATTTTATTATAGATCATCTCCCAATGGTTTCTAATTATTTTACAATTCCACCACATATGGAAAAGGGTACCTTCTTTTTCTTTGCATTTCCAGCACTTATTAGAACTTGTTTTGTACATTTCTGCCATTTTCACCTATGTAATATACCATCTATACATCATCTTCATATAATTCTCTTTCAACAATATGCAATCCATGAATTTTAGGTTAATTTTCCACAATTCCCCCCAATCGTCCATTTGTATATTATGTCCTATATCTTGTGCCCATTTAATAATGACTGATTTCACCTCCTCATCTTTCGTAAAAGGATGACCACTTTAATCTGGCCTGCTCCTAGGTCAAGCCCTCTAAACAAATGCAGTTTAAAAAAGCAAATGAGCTCAGAATTTCCAGCTGAGCAACACAGATGACAGATAGATCCCAACAAGCCACTAGTGCAAATGGCAGCTACAGTGTGCAAGCCAACCAAATGGCAGAAGAGGACATTCTCTCATAAGTAAAGCTGTCCTGAAAGTTCTCAGAATAAACATATGCATCTTGGAAGGAGTGCTTTGTGTGGTTAGAAATGACTCCATGGAATACACCTCCACTCACCCTTTTAATATCATGATTGGAGGCAATTTCCTGTGGAGGTAACGCTCCGCTTTGGGAAGGCAAACCTCGCACCAGACATGCAACGGTGTGTCAAGGAGTGTTACACCTGCTTTCCCTGACCTTTTGCCTTCTTGGCTAGAAAACAAGGTTTTCCCCCCTGACCTTTTGTCCTCTCACAATTTGTTTGTTAGACATATCGCTTGGCTGGAGCATGACAGGAGATGCAGACATAATCAAGTATCGGGGTGAACATTTGAGGGAAACACCTGCTGACACGTGTATTTGCTAACGCTGGAAATGTGCGTAGATGGAAATACGTTAAGTTCAGGGTGGTTTCGCTACTGTTTCCAATTGTTGACTTCTGCTAATAAAAGGAGCCTCTGCAAAGCTAGCCGGCAACTTGCTTGGAGCATGCTTGCCAGTGTGCTTCTGCACAGCTCACCTGCATTCAACTTCCTGTCGTCTCCGTTATTCCTACAATTTCCTACCACCCTTTATTTCCACGTGCAAGTAGCCAATGAATGTAACTTCATGATGATATTGGAATGCAAATCAGATTACAGGTGATGCTTCCTTCCCTCACTTTGGAGGCTTGTAAGTAACAATAAAGGGGAGAAAATGATACCCAGAAGCACTAGAACAGAGGCAAGGAACCTCAGTCACAGACCTTCCAAGTGTCCCTATTTTCCAGGGACAGTCCCAAATTTCCAGAAGCCCTCCCGATTTCTGATTTGTTCCTGGAATCTCCCACTTTTCCTTAAAAAGGTAAAGGGACCCCTGACCATTAGGTCCAGTCGTGGCCGACTCTGGGGTTGCAGCGCTCATCTCGCTTTATTGGCCGAGGGAGCTGGCATGCAGCTTCCGGCTCATGTGGCCAGCATGACTAAGCTGCTTCTGGCAAACCAGAGCAGTGCACGGAAACGCCATTTACCTTCCCGTCGGAGCGGTACCTATTTATCTACTTGCACTTTGACGTGCTTTCAAACTGCTAGGTTGGCAGGAGCAGGGACCGAGCAACGGGAGCTCACCCCGTCGCGGGGATTCGAACCACCGACCTTCTGATCGGCAAGTCCTAGGCTCTGTGGTTTAACTCACAGTGCCACCCGCACCCCTCCACTTTTCCTTAGGTCATCCCTAATTCCATCAGAGAAATGTTGGAAGGTATGGAGTTATGTAACCCTCAAGCCAATGAGATAAGTAACCAGGCAACCTTTAGAAGACGTCTGAAGGCAGCCCTGTATAGGGAAGGTTTTTAAAGTTTAATGTTTGGCTACATTTTTATATATATTGGAAGCCACCCAGAGTGACGAGGGCAACCCAGTCAGATGGGTGGGGTATAAATAATAAAAGGATTTTAATTATGGAATAGCATGTCCCTATTTTCATCGGAGAAACGTTGGAGGGCATGTAGGGCCAGGGTCCCGATGTGGCCCTCCAAGGCCACAAACCCACGTCCTCAGCTGACGTCACCTTCGGCAGTCCTACTTCATATCTTCCTTTAGTGTTTTTGCCTGGGTGGAATATGCCCCTGAACGCATCGCCTCTGCGTCGCCTGGGTGAAGGTCGGGGGGGGTATGAGGGTGTGCAGAAACATGCCGGGGGGGGTACATTCACCACTTCATCATTAAACTTCTGCTAAATTCGTAGTTGCCCCCCACCCACCCGCAACTTACTGATTCCTCCTTCTCATAATAATAATAATAATAATAATAATAATAATAATAATAATAATTTATTATTTGTACCCCGCCCATCTGGCTGGGTTTCCCCAGCCACTCTGGGCGGCTTCCACAGAAACCAAAAATACACTAAAATATCACACATTAAAAACTTCCCTAAACAGGGCCGCCTTAAGATGTCTTCTGAATGTCAGATAGTTGTTTATCGCTTTGACATCTGATGGGAGGGCGTTCCACAGGGTAGGCGCCACTACCGAGAAGGCCCTCTGCCTGGTTCCCTGTAGCTTTGCTTCTCGCAATGAGGGAACCACCAGAAGGCCCTCAGCGTTGGACCTCAGCGTCCAGGCAGAACGATGGGGGTGGAGACGCTCCTTCAGGTATACTGGGCTGAGGCCGTTTAGGGCTTTAAAGGTCAACACCAGCACTTTGAATTGTGCTCGGAAACGTACTCATGCATGGATGTTGCTGCTTTGCTACATAACAATTAGCCCTCTGAAAACAAGTTCACTATTTCTATATGATGTTCATAATCAGATGTGAATAATTGTGTTTCCACATGCCTAGGAGACACGCTGTTGACAGAGGGCTTTCGCTTTTCTGCTTCATATTCACATTGTCTTTTTTCCACACACAAAAAAAACCCCTCACCCCACAACCGACTGTAGGTGGTGCTAAATTCTTTCTCAGTCGAGCACTTTTTCGGATGACTTAGGAACTACTTCTTGCTTAGAAGCCTCAGAGTGGGTAAATATTATTTAGATAGTTAATAACCGAACACTCACAAAAATTCACAGAAGAATTTAGGCTCAACGTTTGGTCTTCCTTAGCTCTCCATAGTCAGCAATTCATTAAAGTGAAGCAAGAAAAAAGAAGCCTGTTCTTCTTCTTGTTAGTGGTAATTTCCCCTAATATACACAAGTTTGCAAGCAATTTTCTCTAAGATATGTGTTTTTTTGCACTGGAATGAATGTTAGAGTCATGTTTTGGGTTTGCTCTTTTCACTAATATATGCATTCTTTACCACAGTATAAACATTCTTGCACACATTATATGGCTTGGTTGGATTGCAAATTTTGGAGAAGTGAAGATTTCAATGATGAATTTGTTCTCATCTTGATTCAGAATGTGTGAATTACGCAGGTCAGTCTTTAAATGTGAACTGAATCAAATGTATTCTCTACCTCTTGTCCATACCCTATTGAAGAGGGTTCACTTTTTTGCATTTAAAAGTTCACAAGTTCAATATCCAGCCTCTCCAGTTAAGAGGATCAGGGAGCAGGTGATGTGAAAAACATCTGTCCAAGACACTGGAAAGGTACTGACAATCACAGTTAAGAGTGGATAAATCTGTCCATTTTGGTTTGACTCATTTTCCAATCTTAAATTCAGTTCACTCCATTTCCACATCCATTTACAGGAAAAGGAAATCTATCCACTGCTTAATATAACAAAATCTAAAATCAGTTCATGCAAATTGCAACAATAAAACCACAAGCAAAAAAATTGATACGTAACATCAAAAAGCAATAAAAATCCAGTAAAATCTTAAGCAAAACATTGAAGCAGAAATACTGAAATTATGTTCGTGGGTTCCTATGGAGGTTTTTTTTTGGGGGGGGGAGACTTGGTAACCCATAACCCAAGACATTGTGACCCTGATTATTTGTGGACAATTCTAATACATTATTATTATTATTATTATTATTATTATTATTATTATTATTATTACAAACAATTTCCTTGAATCTATGTATGTTATTTTCCTTTATATATGCATTTTTGTGCACAGTACCCCAGCGTTAAAATGTTGCACCCTTGGAGCCTGATGGATCCAATTGGAATCCAGAGCTGATAGGTCTGGGGATATGGTTGAAGCCTTGGCCAATTTGTAGACTGCAGAAATGACACAGGCGATCGACACCATTGCTCCTGAGCGTGCTCATTCACTTCAGCAAGCCTGGAAAGCTGCTGGTATACCCTGAAGTTGTGGCTGATGGCATACATTGGAAGATGGCTAGAAGGCAAATGGGAAACAACTCAAATTAATACAAGCCCCAATATGCTTCAATAATAATAATAATTTATTATTTACACCCCGCCCATCTGGCTGGGTTTCCCCAGCCACTCTGGGCGGCTTCCAACAACACACTAAAATACAATAACCTATTAAACATTAAAAGCTTCCCTAAACAGGGCTGCCTTCAGATGTCTTCTAAAAGTTTGGTAGTTATTTTTCTCTTTGGCATCTGGTGGGAGGGCATTCCCCAGAGCGGGTGCCACTACCGAGAAGGCCCTCTGCCTGGTTCCCTGTAACTTGGCTTCGTGCAGCGAGGGAACCGCCAGAAGGCCCTCGGCGCTGGACCTCAGTGTCCGGGCAGAACGATGGAGGTGGAGATGCTCCTTCAGGTATACTTCTTAAAAGGGGTGGCAGTGGGACCACCAGTGAGAAACCTTCCTTGGACCCAGAAGATCTGTTAAAACAATCAGGTAATTGCAAAGACCCCCTTCCTTAGCAAGTTTCGTGAGATAGGGAAGTGGACCAATGACCAACTCAAGGCATTCTTGGATGAGATGTCTCAAACGTGTGGCACTCACCCAGGTTTGGTGGCATGTGTTGGAAAGTCACTGGAAGCATATAGGTGTTTTACCGTATTTTATTTACAAATGTACAGGTTGAGCATGCCTTAAGCACTTGAACAGACAGCCAAATCCACATAAGATCTCTGGAGCAAAGCAGTCTTCAAGGTGCAGCTGTTTGCCTCTTCATTTACCATATTTTTTGCCCTATAGGACGCACTTTTTCCCCTCCAAAAATGAAGGGGAAATGTGTGTGCGTCCTATGGGGCGAATGCAGGCTTTCGCTGAAGCCTGGAGAGCGAGGGGGGTCGGTGCGCACCAACCCCGACTCACTCTCCAGGCTTCAGGAAGCTGTCCGCTAGCTGTGGGAGACGCAGCTCTCCCACGGCTAGCGGAGAGCTTGCCTGCACCCAGAAGCTTGGGGCGCGCTGAGCTCAGCACGCCCCAAGCTTCGGGCTTCGTGCAGCGCTCCGCTAGCCGTGGGAGAGCCGCGTGAAGTCATGTGGCTCTCCCACGGCTAGCGGATAGCAGCCTGCTCTGGTGGCTGGGGTCGGAGGAAACTTGGGCTTCCCCCGCCCCAGCCCCACACCTGGGGGGAAAATATTTTTTTTCTTTATTCCCCCCCCCCCCCAAAAAAAAAACTAGGTGCGTCCTATGAGCCGGTGCGTCCTATGGGGCGAAAAATACGGTATATTCCGCTCCATTGTCTGCCAGTTTTATTGCCTCTCTTTCACACAAGCCACCAATCCAACAACATCCTTTCCTACGAGGTCAACAGGAAAAAGGCATCCCTCCTTCCAGGTAATTCCTAGCTAACTACTTACCTGTAATCTGAATCCTTGGCCTGCAGCCAGCAGGCCTTGAGAAAACCAGAACTGAATCAGGCTTACTGGCTGGAGTCGCAGTCCAAAACGTCAGGAGGTTGAGGAAGGTTAATGAAAAGAAATCTCCAACAACACTTCAAGCTCCATTAACCTTCTCCTCTTCAATTCCCTATCTCACAAACAATGCACTTAAGCACATTCTCCATAGTATATGTTGCTGCCAACGTTCTTATCTTACAATGTTTTCATTTCTATTCCCTCCCCTTTTCTTTCTTTAGGGTGGTAAACGCAAGCCAGCAATGTCCTGGGAATGATGCTTGTGCGTTCCCACCTCTATATTATAAACCTTTTTCTTATGCACATGTTAATTCTGGGATCATATAGCAGGGTGAGGTAAGGAATGAAATTAGATGCTAAGGGGGCATCAGGATTACAAGGAAGATCTGAACACTTTAAGTCTGCAATTCAGTGTTTATTTACTAGAGAGTAAATCCCCTTGAAATAAATGAGAATTACTTCTAAGTAAGCATGCGTAGAATTGCACGGTTGATATTCATAGATACATACAGTGGTGCCCCGCAAGACGAATGCCTCGCAAGACGGAAAACTCGCTAGACGAAAGAGTTTTCCGTTTTGGAGGTGCTTCGCAAAACGAATCTCCTATGGGCTTGCTTCGCAAGACGACAATGTCTTGCGAGTTCCTGCTGGTTTTTTTTTTCTTTCCCCCCCTTTTTCTAAGCCGCTAAGCCGCTTATCAGCTGATCCGATCAGCAGATAAGCCGCTAAAAGCAGCTAAAAGCCACTAATAGGGCTAATAGCGCTAAGCCACTTATCAGCTGATCCGATCAGCAGATAAGCCGCTAAAAGCCGCTAATAGCGCTAATAGCGCTAATCCGCTAATCCTTCAATGGGCTTGCTTCGCAAGACGAAAAAACCCGCTAGACGAAGAGAATCACAGAACGGATTCTTTTCGTCTTGCGAGGCACCACTGTATGTATGTACACAATTTTATTTGCTTGCCATGTTTCCATAGCTCGAACCATGCTCAAGGTGGCTTACAAAAAAAGACATCACTACAATGTAACAAAAGTAGTCACTTTTCTTGGACTACAGCTCCCATAACTCCTTGCTGTTAGCAATGCTGACATGGGTTGATGGGAAATGCAGTCTGGAAAACACCATCTGTTCACATTAACTCTTGCTTTCTGTCTATCTTTGCTGCAGCCAGGAAGACCAGGCATCTCAAGAGAAATCCTTGGTTTACTGGATATGGTCTGTTCTGATTAACTGTTATAATTAAACGTAACTCTCTTTTTTTAACCTATAAAGCCTTATATGGCTCAGGACCACAATATCTCAAGGACCACCTCCCCCCATATGAACCACCCCAGGCCCTGCAATCATCATCTGAGGCCCTTCTTCATGTGCCTCCTCAATGAGAGGCCCGGAGGGTGGCAAGACGAGAACGGGGCCTTTTCTGCAGTGGCTCCCCATTGTGGAATGTTCTCCCCAGGGAGGCTCACTTGGCGCCTTCATTACATATCTTTAGATGTCAGGCAAAAACATTCCTCTTGTCCTAGGTCTTTGGCTGATTATACAATACATGGCCTATTAAACTAACTCTCTCTCTCTCTCTCTCTCTCTCTCTCTGTGTGTGTGTGTGTGTGTGTGTGTGTTCTTATGGTATATATATATATATATTTGTGTTTTTACATTGCAGACTGTCCTGTGATCTTTGGATGGAGGGTGGTATAGAAATTTAATTCATTCATTCATTCATTCATTCATTCATAATACTTAAACATTTTCCTCTAACATATTTTAAAATGTTTTAGATGTGCAACGATGACTTGAAGCTGACTTTAAAAGTAATAAAAGCTAGACTTCTCCATCCAACACATAGATTCTCATAGGAGCCCATGGACTATGGCTTATAAATTTCCCACCCACCCCTCCCCATTCCCATTATTGATGTACGACATTTCCTTCCACTACACAAAAGCCAGACATCTTTGTAAATCAGCAATACTGTTACTGCCATTACAGGGAGGGAAATACATACGAGGGGATTATCAAATATGACTCAACCCTTTGTTTCCCTTGTAAATCTGGAATTGATTGAAGGCTATTATTTTAGTGGAAGGAAATGAATTTTGCCATTTCATTCCCAGCCATCTTTCTAAATGTCACTGATAAATGTTTCAGTGCTGCAGGTGTTTTTCTACATACACACATGAGCTTGAGTGAGAAATAGAGGCTAAAACTTGCACCATATAGAACAGGGATATGGACCCCATACTACATGTCCTATCATCCCTAACCATCGGCCATGCTGGGATTTTGAATCCAACAGCACCAAGACGACTGCAGGTTGGGGAAGACTCATTGAGGATGTGAAACCATAAAACTCTGACTTTCAGTTTTTCAGCAACTCAAAATGAAGCCTTTGCTGTTGGTGGCAGTGATGGCCACCAACTTAGATGACTTTGAAAACAGAACTTCATGGAGGAGAAAACTACTGTATCAATGACTACCAGCCATGGAGGTTATGCTATGCCAGGCTTCCTCAACCTTGGTCCTCCAGATATTTTTGGCCTACAACTCCCATGATCCCTAGCTAGCAGGACCAGTGGTCAGGGATGGTGGGAACTGTAGTCTCAAAACATCTGGAGGGCCGCGGTTGAGGAAGCCTGTGCTGTGCCTCCACAGCTGAACACAGTAGTGCTTTTGAGGACCAGTTGTTGGACACCATAGGAGGAGAGAGAGGTCTTCTGCTTGGGTCCCCCTCTTGCGAGTTTCCCACAATGCATCTGGTTGGCCAATGTGAGAACATGATGCTGGACTGGATGGACCATGGGCCCAATCCAGCAGTATCTTACTGTGTTCTTATATTCTTAACAATCAGATCTCTGTCATACATATTGTCCCTGCCTGACCACTCACTATTTCAACTATCCAGCTGCATTTCCCAGAAATTGTCTTGTGGTAGGTAACTATTTAAAAATAGAATTCTAATATTAGAGAGAGACCTTTCTCCTTCACACACACACACCACAATAAAGTTAAACCAAAAGCATGGCCCAGAGAACCTTTTCAATCACCCACCCCACCCCCTTGTCCGGATATCACCTCACCCTTGCCATCTGTCAATAAAACAAATAGGCTCCGTTTGTTGTCCAATTGGCTCTGCAGACCTTGCCACATCAAAAAGAGTTTTATTCAGGGTTGGCAGGGACAGTGAGGAATGGCTGGCAAGCAAGAGGAAAACGCCGTTTCAAAAGAGCCCCTTGCATCACACATGCTGAGTTGCAGTTCCAGAGGAATTACTGCTTCACGACTGGAAAAAGTTAACAACCAGCGAGAGGATAGTCTTTCTCCGTCTGTTGCTATGAGTGCTGGTCTATAGGGGTGTAGCTTTCCTCTTGGGTTTCTTTGTTTGTTTTGCATATTGCTTTCCTCTTCCTTCTAGCAGAAGGGACTTTTTTATTATTATGGTCAGGTGAGGTGCAAAAGCCAGCATGGAGCACCCGAAGGAAACCAAGCTCGCCTTGAGCCAGAAAGAAAAATGGGGGTAAGTGGAACAATAAAATTAAGCTGCTTGGAGGTTGCCGGGCATTTAGTGGCAATGAAATAATAGGAAACTCAGGGCGCGGCGGAGCCCAAGCTAAGTTTCTAAGCTAAGTTCCAGCTGGTTGCAATGGGAGAGTCAAGTCCAGACTTTTTGAGGGGTACGCTCCGTGTTAGTTGCTTGCAGCAAAAATAACAAAGAGTCTTGTGGCGCCTGAAATTTGTGATGGAGTAAGCTATGGTGGGCTACAGTCTGCTTCTTAAAATGCATGAAGTGTTATTCTTTGTTATCAGGGTGCGTGTGTGTACACACAAGGTTTATAGGGTAAACAGTCAGGCCAGAGGGAAATTAAATGCAGAGGAGTGTGGACAAATTACATATCCAGCAGTGGTTCTTCCCGAAGCAGTTCTCAGTGACACAGAAAACCTGGCATTGGTAAGCCAATGGGCACAGATAATGGGCTAGCCACCCTTTGTCTTTTAGGTTCCAGACTTACATTTCTCCCACTGAAATCAGTGGGACTCAAGGAGGGCTTACATGGAGCAGAGTGGTGCCTCGTGATAAACAAACCATATTCATGGGTGCAATTGTAGGAGGTGAAGGAAAAGTGTCTCCTATGTGTTTTAGAAGGGGGGGGGGATATGGTTACTGTCAGATCCCCCCATCCATTGTTTTTCTGGTCTGTACTTGTGGCAAATGGCATAAACATTGAAAATAAGACTTGTTGGCTGTAGTTATGAGCTCTTTAGCTTTATAACGACCATTGATATTGTTGGTGGCTGCACCCAGTTAATGAGAGGAAAACATAGACTTGCGCTTGCTGAACAGTAAATACACCCATTAGCAAAATTCCAGTTTTTGAATAATTTTGGTGCTTGTGGAAACTCCCTGCTTTCTTTCTTTTCTTTTCTTTTTTTGTGGGAGAAGGGGTTGGAATGGTCACGAAAGGTGAGGGCCATGCTTCTGTGGACTGTGGAGAATGTGGGTCAATGTCCTCTCCCCCAATCCCAGCTATGATTATTTTATGGGCAAAATGTAATACAAGAATTGCATCAAAGGCTGAGTGAGCAGTGAAATCCTGACGAAAGGATCCTCTGAGGTCTCGGACTGTGGTTTGATATTGAGGGCCTCCTTGGATGAACACAGGGTAGAGAAGAACTTTGTGGTCAAATTGTCGACTTTGTTGGTGGTATTCCTGCTCAAGTCCCTACCCTTTGCTTTTTTGCCCAGTGCTTCATCAAAAGAGGTTTGCCCGGTGTTATTATCTCCTTGAGTTTGGCATATATTCGGAACCTTATGTGCTCAGCTGCGCTGCATCGCATTATGAAGAGGGCAATTTTGAGGATGTTTGATGAATCCCTGTGGCTAATAAAATAAGCACCCACTTGGCTGGGAATATCAATTTGCAGCCATAATGGTAGCACAAATTGAACAGCTTTAAGTGATCCTGTTTTTATAATCCTATAATCTCGATGCACTTTGATATGCATGCAGGAAGTGTTTGCAGCTGGACTGGACTGTGTGATAAAAAGAAGAGCGAGGCAGGGGAGCAAATATCATTAAGCCAAACATAAACTTTCAGCTACAAAATCCACCTTTTTTTTTTCACAGGAGTTAGAAGGTTTGTGGAACTGTAATTCTTTCTAAAGTTAGCCCTGCTGGTTTGCCATTGTTTCATCTGAATGCTTCATATATAGAGATATTTTGCATTTATGACTACAGCTTTGCTGAAAATTATCCAGTTTTGAGGCGGATATTAATAATTTCAATGAGGTAGACAATTTTCTTGAAAATCTCAAAGATTATGTGAATTTTCACCACAGGTAGATCGATGGTTTGGCACCATTGTTTTCAATGACTGCTGCTACTTCTGTTTGATCTCATGATCTGACCCATACACCCCACCAGTTTCTGCATTTTTCTCCCTCCTGGATCAAGCAAATGGATGCTTCCAGCCAATCAGAAAATGGGACAATGCTGCAATGATGACACAATGCAGTCTAGGTAGTTAGATTTGGCTACGTGACTGCATCACGGAGAAAGCAAGTTAGAGAAATTGAGAGAGAGGGCCACATAGATTTAAACACAAATGTTTTCAGAAGGAGTGCCGGTGGGGGGGGGATATCAAAGGGGGTTTGTGGTTGCACTGGCAAAAATATCTTTCAAAAAACATTAAGTAGGTTTAAACTCTGCTTCTGGTGACATATGAGCATGCAGAAATAAAATGATGTGGTTGGCTTATATATGTATTGGAGAAGAATGTCTCATTTGGCAGTAAGGAGCTGTCAAATCAGTTTTCAGAAGGTGGTTTGTTTGTAGCTTGAAATTCTTCTGAGGCAGTCTTGGTTTCATAAATTACATTTCATATGATTTACTACATCATTCCGGTCAAATCTACTGCTGTCCATAGTCCAATTTGGTGGCAGTCAAAATGGGTTTCTATTTTTCATTTCCTGAACTTTTTTTCTGCATCTCCGGTGCTTTATTTTTCTTATTGATGACCACAATAGCCTTGTGAAGTAGGCTACACTGAGATATATCAGCTCGTCTAAGTCCTAAGAGCTGCAATTTCATGGGTGACCGCTCAGTTGGCAACCCTACAGACTAGAGTCAGCCACGCATGCATGGGGGGGAGAGAAGAAGGCGCAGATATGCATGACATTTGCATATGACTGTTCACATGGACAAATGTAAACTTAGAATTACCATAGCTGAAATAGAAATGCAATGCATCTCATCATAGTGGGGGAGACTGTGTGAGTTGGTGACCTGCCTGCCTACTCTGTGAGCCATCCCAATACTAACAGTGAGTGGGCAGCTTCAATGCCCAACTATTCTCCTTTCTTAAGAGTTCTTTATTGTTAGACCAGGCTTGAATTAGACCAGCCCTGCAAGTGGTGTGATGGTTGGAGTCTTCTTCTTCTTCTTCTTCTTTTCTTCTTCTTCTTCTTCTTCTTCTTCTTCTTCTTCTTCTTCTTCTTCTTCTTCTTCTCCTCCTCCTCCTCCTCCTCCTCCTCCCCCTCCTCCTCCTCCTCCTCCTCCTCCTCCTCCTCCTCTTCTTCTTTGGCAATCACTCGTAGCCTAGTAAGATTGTCTTACATAAACACAGTCTTAACAATGAGTCTGTAAGTGACGGTGGAGGCCAATTCTGGATCCACATGTCCTTCCACAGTGGGGACATTGGTGGGAGTTGATCACAGTGTGGATTTGCCAAGCGTGCCTTCCTCTTAGCATGTTTCTCCCTTGCGTCCTGAGTTTGAGCGTCTTCAAAGCCCATGACACCTTTGGTAAAGGCTGTTCTCCAACTGGAGCGCTCACAGGCAAGTGTTTCCCAGTTGTCGGTGTTTATACTACATTTTTTAAAATCTGCCTTAATGCAATCTTTAAACCTCTTTTGTTGACCACCAGCGTTACACTTTCCATTTTTAAGTTTGGAATAGAGTAGTTACTTTGGAAGATGATCATCAGGCATGACCAGTCCAACAAAGTTGATGTTGAAGAACCATTGCTTCGAAACTGGTGATCTTTGCTTCTTCCAGTACACTGGTATTAGTTCGTCTGTCTTCCCAAGTGATGTGTAAAAAATGTTGGAGATACTGTTGATGGATTTTTTCAAGGAGTTGGAGATGTATCAAACTAGGAACAGGTAAACCTATATTCCAGTACTGTAACTTCTGCTTTTGCGGTGGAATTTCTTCTCTCTCTTGTCCTCCCATGTGCCCCATCCATCTTCCCCTTCTGTTTTAGAAGGCTTGGGTAAAACCCAGAGAAATAATAATAATAATAATAATAATAATAATAATAATAATAATAATATTTATACCCCACCCAGTTGACTGGGTTTCCCCAGCCACTCTGGGCGGCTTCCAGCAAAATATAAAAAACATAATAAAACGTCAAACATTAAAAACTTCCTGATACAAGGCTGTATTGGGAATTTATACAATTAAGCCTCTTTTCCCCCATGAATTTTTGTATTTTAAGCTTGTATTTGTGAACTAATACATATATAGCCAGAGACTTGCGTGCATAAAATATTTATGTTCTGCTATTTTTGGGGTGTTCTTGGATTCTGCACAAAAGGGGATTCCATCCCCTTTTAAACATCTTCAGAGAGGCAGGGGTGAATAAAGAGTATGTTAGTACTAAAATATCTGGAATTCTTACCCATGCAGAAACACCTTCTGGGGGCGGAATTGCTCAGTAGATTGGGGACAGGTTTGAGAAAGGAGGAAATAGAGATGGATTTTGATTGCACAAGTAAAAGTCATTCCACTAGTGCAAGGACTGCTTTGGGACTTCCTCCTTTTCTGCTGAGGATCATTTGAATGAACTTGAATTGAATTGAGAACTAAATGAAAACCAAACTGATTAGTTTTCTAAAGGGATAAATGTGAACTGGAATTAGTTCCTTTTGAACATGTTGAACTAGAATGAGTTCCTTTTTAAGGTGAATGTTCCAAACATCCATCTATTTAGCTATATCTATCTATCTATCATCTATCTATCTATCTATCTATCTATCTATCTATCTATCTATCTATCTATCTACAGTGGTGCCCCGCAAGACGAATGCCTCGCAAGATGAAAAACTCGCTAGACAAAAGGGTTTTCCGTTTTTGCGTTGCTTTACTAGACGAATTTCCCTATGGGCTTGCTTCGCGAGACGAAAACGTCTTGCGCTTTTTTTTTAAAGCCGCTTGAAGAGGCGCAGTTGCAACGGACTGTGCTTTGCAAGACGAAAAACATCGCAAAACGAAAAGACTCGTGGAACGAATTCTTTTTGTCTTGCGAGGCACCACTGTATCTATCTATCATCCATCCATCTATCTATCTATCTATCTATCTATCTATCTATCTATCTATCTATCTATCTATCTCTCTATCTATCTCTCTATCTCTATCTGTCATAATCATCTATATAATCAATCAATCTATCTAAATACAGAATATTCGAACACATCTCTAAGTACAGAATATTCAAACACATGTCTCCCCCCTGGAAACCTAAAATGGTATGATCCAGGAATTACGTCGCTACTCTGACCTTGTTGAATACATAAAATGGCCTGAACATGCGGCCCAAGTCCTGAAATGGAGCTATGTGAATATTACGAAGAAGTTTACCAAAAATATTTACACCCATTCTAGATTCCATCTGTGAAGATGACCTTTCGAAACCAAGTTAATAACCACCTGACAAAGAGAAGGCATTTTTGAGGCTCAGCAGGAAATAAAAAGAGAACAAACATCAAAGCAGTCAGCTGGAAACAAAGAGAATTAAAACACATGATGGACGTGCGATGGGTTCGGGGAGGGGAGTGAAAAATCATGAGGAGAAAAACACTTTAAAAAAAAATATTCATCAGCGTGCACCCCAGGAAGAGATTTATCCAGTCACCATGAAAAAATAACTAGTGAGATCACAAGGGTAAGAGGAAAATAAGATAAGTAAATAGCATAAATAAGGAAATGATAAACCGGGTATGCAGAATTGCATTTGGAATATTGAAAAGAATTTTCTGATGTGCAGACTTTGAGTGTGTAGGGGGGGACATGACACAGTGCTACCCCTATGTATGCCCTGAAGCATAATCATGTGCTATCCATGGAGCGAATTATTTATTTTTAAATGGAGGGATTTGATACAGTTCACAAGCAGGCCTTATGAAGAATGGTTGAAGGAACTGGGTATGTTTAGCCTAGAAAAGAGGAGACTGAGAGGGGGACCTCAACCCCTAGAAGTTGGCTCCTATGCTTCAAACATGGTGGATTTTCTTTCCTTGGAGGTTTTTAAGCAGAGGTCAAAAGTCACACTTCTCTGAATTTTGCCATGCAGTTCACCAGCAGAGTAATGCATACAAACATGCACATGTGAGTGAAAGTAACCTAGAAAAATGTAATTGCATTAGGGAAAAAGTGGTTGGCAAACTGTATCTGTTAGGCAAAATGGTATACAAAAAAAATGTATAAAGCCGGGCTCTACCCATCTTCCTGTTCCACCCTTCAGTTCCTTCCCTTTGGGATCCATTCTGCTAAGTCATCTTTGAGGAAGCAGGGTGGAGGGCTTCCACTGCAAGAGTGGGAATGATATTTCCCAAGGCACTCTGTGCAATTTGATAAGATGCACGCCTGGGACACCATCAGCACAGATGCACCAACATTACAAACCAGTAAAGAAGGAACAGAGAAGGTTTTGCTTCTCTGTTCTTTCAAAGAAAGCTTGCAAATACTGAACTTGCTTCTTTCTGAATTGAAAAGCTTGTCCAGAATATTAGCAAACTCTTCTCATCATTTTGACTGCAAGTGTCCCACAGCTTCATGAAAACGATTTTTATTTAATTCTCCAGATTTATTTTAAAACAAAGAAATTACTTCCATTTCTTTCCCAGCTTTCTCGTGGTCCTCCTGCTTGCGTGACTCAGGGCTTTTCCCATCACCCTGGTTGCACAAGAAGTTCCACCACAGTGGATTTCTCGCCTCCATCTGATTTTGTACCGTGTTGAAATGGATCTTGAATCAGGACCGCCAGCAACCAGTCTTTGGCGCTTTACCTCCTGTTGTAACTCGGAAAGCAAGCTAGCACTTATAGGTTAAGAGCATGAAAGAAGTCACCTGATCCTTTGCCACATTGTACATCCTGTCAGGTGACTCCACAAGACAGTTGAGGCACACCAGGAAAGAGTCTGAAGGTTCATTTTTTCATATGTGGTGGAGGTGTAAAAAAGCAACAGGCTTTTGGGAAATGATACATGATGAATTGAAAAAGATGTTTACAATAGTCATTCCCCCAAAGCCAGAAGCATTTCTTTTGGCAAGAATAGAGGCAGAGGTAAAAAAAAACAACCCAAAACCCACCTTGGTTAAATTGTTTATTTATGCCACCACTGCAGAAAGAATTCTGTATGCATCGAAATGTAAAAAAGTTCCAACGAAAGAGGAGTGGACTTTAAAACTATTGGACTATATGGAGATGGCAAAATTGATGGCAAAAATAAGAGACCCAAAAGACAGAAAGTTTGTGGAAGAGTGGAGATCCTTTTCAAACTATCTGAGAAAATATTATACAGTGGTACCTCGGGTTAAGTACTTAATTCGTTCCAGAGGTCTGTTCTTAACCTGAAGCTGTTCTCAACCTGAAGCACCACTTTAGCTAATGGGGCCTCCTGCTGCCGCTGCGTCGCCGCTGCACGATTTCTGTTCTCATCCTGAAGCAAAGTTCTTAACCCAAGGTACTATTTCTGGGTGAGCGGAGTCTGTAACCTGAAGTGTATGTAACCTGAAGCGTATGTAACCCAAGGTACCACTGTAGTCAAATGAAATCGCAGGCAGGACTGGAAATAAAAGCAAAGGAATGAAATGTAGGATATATGTTATAGAAATAAGTATTACCTTTAAGGCCGTAGATAAAGGATTTGCACAGAAATATAGAATCACACAATCATAGAGCTGTAGAGTTGGACACACACACACACAAACACACGAATGACATACCAGGCCCGTAAGGTCAACTCAGCTCATGAGTCTTAGCGACTCATTCCTATTCAGTGGTACCTCTGGTTACGAACTTAATTCATTCTGGAGGTCCATTCTTAACCTGAAACTGTTCTTAACCTGAGGTACCACTTTAGCTAATGGGGTCTCCTGCTGCCACCACGCCGCCGGCGCACGATTTCTGTTCTCATCCTGAGGTAAAGTTCTTAACCCAAGGCACTACTTCCGGGTTAGCAGAGTCTGTAACCTGAAGTGTTTGTAACCCGAGGTGTTTGTAACCCGAGGTACCACTGTAAATGGCAATGTAGACTGCCTTGCATTGTATCTAACCTATCATCTTCCACTTTTCTGGTCCCTCTGATTCTGGATCCTGAACCTCAGCCTTCTGCAACTGGCCATTCACCCTAGTTGCTTGTGACAGAAGCCAATGGTATAGCTTGGTATGAGGACACTTCCTGTGTTCCTGCAAAATGGCCTGTAGTTTGCACGCTACGTCTACCCATATATGCTAACGTTGCTTTGATTAGCTTGCAGATCGAAGGAATTACAGGACTTAACAGTTTCAGAGAAGAGGATTACTGTAATATGTTTATCTCTGGTTTGCAAATGCTGAAAGCTGATTATGTCCATATCCAATAGGTGGCAGCATTAGATACAGATTGAGGCCTACGGAACAGAAAGCTCGCTGTAAACATAAAACGTCTGGCAATCTCGGAGTGTTCGGAATTTACCAGGCACTCAGAAGAAAGCTAAAGCGAAAAAGCTTTTTTCCCTCCAAAAGGCACTTTGGGTCTTAGAAAAACAACATCAACTTAGAAGTGCTTGGAGGGGGTGTGGAGAGAGAGCGAGAGAGCTGAGGAGGGAATGCTTGCGGCATAAAAAGGCCTGAGCAGACTGGCAAAAGGAAATGGGGGAAATAATTATTTGTTCACCTGCCGAAAAATGAAGCCAGTGAATTGAATGAGCAAGAGAGTTAAAATGTCAACAGTGAGCTCTTGCTTCATGCAGAGTTAGCTTGTGGAGCACTAGTTTACCATGTGAAGCTTGGGGGGTTTTGTTTTCAATTAAGACTTTGGCATCAGCAAGTGAATATCAGGGATTATCAGGTAGGCATCCATCCTAGGGCCTTAGGGCTGTCTATCAGTAAGGTGTAAGGTAATTCTGGCATCTCCTGGCCAGAGAGAGCTCCTATGTTGGTCCTACTTTGTGCCTATTGGGAATGCCTTAATAAGTGTTTATTAGTGTCAGGGAACTGACATCGGAGCTAGAGGCGGAGGGAAGGCTCTCAAATGATGCTGGAGAAGGGCCCAGCAGGGAGAGAGGCAGCTCCACAGATGGGGAAGCAAATCAGCGCAACACCAGGGATATAGAGGGGCTGATGGGGGAATCGGCGAGAGGGCTCCAGGACTCTTCACCGGACACCAGCGGGGAGAGCACGGGTCCTCCGCTACCCATGCCCACCCTGCGCAGAAGACTTCCGCGCAGAGAGAGTAGGAGGAGACTGGGTGTCAAACAAGTTTTATGTTGGAAAAGATTTAAGAAACGCCCACTGACAGATTCTGCTAGCGACTGAGGCAGCCACGAAGTGAAGGGCTGCCCAGACTGAAAGGTTTAGCAAGGCAACAAAGCCTGGAGAGGTGGCAACTTACGCATGAGCAACCCATACACATTACAATTAGTTTGAGTTGCTTTCTTTCTTTCTTTCTTTCTTTCTTTCTTTCTTTCTTTCTTTTTTAAATGAATTTTATTAGTATTTTCCACACAACAACAACAACACGAAAGATATCAAAAAATAAGAATACACAACACACAAAAATCAACATCCAAAAACTAAAACAAAAACAAAAACAAAGAAAAACAACAACAACAAAACAACAAAACAAATCCATATCTTACAAGTCAATATTATAAACACTAAAACAACAAGAAGACATTGACTTCCACCAATCCCACAGCACCTCCTTTATCTCTCATTGTGTCTTCTTGTTTTCCTGTTTTCTTTATCATCTCTATCCTAACATCTACATATAAATCCTTCTTTCATATCCTTTCACTTCACAAGGTTATTCCAGACTCAGCCAGATTTCTGCCCTCAAGCCTTGACTTTTGAGGTATTCATTTAGGCACTCCCATTCTTTTTTTACTTCACTTTTTGGTTTTTGTCTTATTATGTCTGTCAATTTGGTTAATTCTAAGTATTCTGGGAGCTTACATAGCCACTCTCCCCTAGTGGGTAACTGATTCTCTTTCCAGTACTTAGCCACCAGGAATCCTGGTGGCTAGTTTGAGTTGCTTTCAGTTTTCAGTACCATGGACCAGAGCAGTAGTGGATGGCATGGTGGAGAGCCATAACTCACCTGGCTTCCAATCTTCCATATTGATTGGAAGATAGAGAGGGCAGAGGCAACAGGCAGGTTGGTGCGGTGCAAGGACAGTGGTGGAGCCAGTCTGGCATTCCTGGCACTACATTTGCACCCCACTGGCCATCTTGATGCTTCAACATTCCTCCTCTTACCTCCCAATATGCAGCAGTGATTCAACCAACTGGAGGTCAAGTGAGTGGCAGCATCTCACCAGGCCATCCACTACTGAACCTGGTCATTCTTCTGGGACATCTCTCCATGGTGGGACTTGATTTTTTTGAGGGGGAGGGGGGACAGACCAAGATGGTGGCATTGGGGGATTCTGTTCCACTTCTAGCCAACTATGAGATGCCTCAAGAGTCTATCTTGTCCTCCATGATTATGGATATCTACATGAAACAACTGGGAGATTAGGTAGAACACACAGGAACCCTCACTTGAATTCCCCAAGAGGGGCTGGCATTTTGATGGAAGTATCAGAAACAGTGAAGTTTAGTAACTTTTCAGTTCTGTGATTTCTTTATTTCTTTCTTTCTTGGCAATAAGCATGATGTCTCTTAAATCTGGACCTGGATTTAAATACCACACAAGATACCTAGGAGAACTTTTGTTTATTTTCTTAAAAATCCCTTTACCGATTCCTAAG
The DNA here is from genome assembly GCF_965112155.1 of Podarcis liolepis. Classification (NCBI taxonomy): domain Eukaryota; kingdom Metazoa; phylum Chordata; class Lepidosauria; order Squamata; family Lacertidae; genus Podarcis; species Podarcis liolepis. The sequence goes on from NC_139556.1 coordinate 91,902,977, forward strand.
AACTTCAACTTTTATAGCATGCTTAGAGATCAGAAAATATCATTCATGTTTTTTAAGCAAAGGAAATACTTCGACTAAAAAAAATATTATCTTTATATCCAACTTTTCCTTTGTGGAGTTCAGGGTAGTCAGTATGCTTCTCTGTGGCCACATGCACATCATGTATTTAAAATATTATGATGCCATTATGATGTAATGGTTTTCCCCAAAGAATTCTGGGAGCTGTAGTTTGTTAAGGGTGCTAGGGGTTGCCAGGAGATCCCTATTGCCCTAACAGAGGTAAGATTCCCAGAGTTCCCTTTGAAGAGGGATTGATTTCTAAACCACTCTGGAAATTGTAGGTCTGTGAGGCAAATAGGGTCCTCTCAGCACTCTTAGCAAACTACAGCTCCCAGAATTCTTTGGGTGAAGCCATGACTGTTTAAAATGGCATCATAGTGCTTTAAATGTATGGTATGAATGTGACTGAGGTCAGCCTGTGAGCTTCATAACTGAGCGGAGCTTCAAATTTGTTTCTCTTGACTCAATCTCACACTGTTACCATTTCACCACACTGACTCTCAAGATGAAAAATAAAAATCACATTGTTAAAACCAGGCACCAATACAGTGTAATAAGAAGCAATTGTGTAAGCTCTCTTTTACAGAAGAAATGATCTAGCTTTGGTTGGTGATAAATTCTCATAAGCCTTGTAACAGCCACAATCTCTTCCTGAATTATTATTTTTTTCATTCCCTGCCAGAGATTGGTGTCAATGCTTTCAAACATGACTGAGGTTAATACATTTATTAACCCATCTCCAGCAATGATTTCCTGCCTTTCCCAGGCCACTTGCTTTCCTGAGTCCCAGGTCCTTTCTTTTTTTTAAAAAAGGGGGGCTTCTAAATCTCTAAAATCCAGCATTACAATTGCAGAGTAAAAATACAAAATAAAATGGAAATTCTCCCTTACATATTGCTTTGCCATCAGCTACATCTGGCCAATATGCCCCTGTGAATTGCGCCAGACTAGAATATGGAAAAAATAACAACCAGATGACACACTTTATTACGGTCAGGTACAGCTTGGCAGAGAATCAGTAGGAGTGCAAATAACTAAGTCAGTATCTACTCCAATTCATACCGCTTCAAACATGGCTAAGGCCAGGTCAGCAAGACAGGTCAGTTTCAGTGTAACCAGGGATGAGGAGGCACATCCATACCCAACCTGGACCATCTCTGAGCAAAGAAGCCTGAGGAGGAAGGGACTCTAGAGGGGACTGTAGGGTTATAAGATGAGTCACTTGCACTCCTTTAATTAGGAGCTCGTCTGATAATATTTATTCACCGTTAGTAATTCCCCAGAGGAAGAAGAAGAAGAGTTTGGATTTGATATCCCGCTTTATCGCTACCCGAAGGAGTCTCAAAGCGGCTCACATTCTCCTTTCCCTTCCTCCCCCACAACAAACACTCTGTGAGGTGAGTGGGGCTAAGAGACTTCAGAGAAGTGTGACTGGCCCAAGGTCACCCAGCAGCTGCATGTGGAGGAGCGGAGACGCGAACCTGGTTCCCCAGATTACGAGTCTACCGCTCTTAACCACACTGGCTCTAGAGGCAAGTAGACAAAGGCACATTACTACTGAAAAGGGAACCTGCTCTACTAGATACCATGGCTGTCAATTAAAAGAAATAAAGGACTGGAAGATGCATGACCACAGACCAGGTTTCTATCATTCAGGTTCATTCAGGTTTTCACCTATTTCTTCCTTCAATGGCTTTGCATCCCTAGCATCACACCTTTACCTATGGGCCCTAATAATAATAATAATAATAATAATAATAATAATAATAATAATTTTATTTATACCCCGCCCTCCCCGGCCAAAACCGGGCTCAGAGCGGCTAACATCAATATACTGAGAGCAGTATATGTGAAAAGGATCTAGGAGTCTTGGTTGACCACAAACTTGACATGAGCCAACAGTGTGATGCGGCAGCTAAAAAAGCCAATGCAATTCTGGGCTGCATCAATAGGAGTATAGCATCTAGATCAAGGGAAGTAATATTGCCACTGTATTCTGCTCTGGTCAGACCTCACCTGGAGTACTGTGTCCAGTTCTGGGCACCACAGTTCAAGAAGGACACTGACAAACTGGAACGTGTCCAGAGGAGGGCAACCAAAATGGTCAAAGGCCTGGAAACAATGCCTTATGAGGAACGGCTAAGGGAGCTGGGCATGTTTAGCCTGGAGAAGAGGAGGTTAAGGGGTGATATGATAGCCATGTTCAAATATATAAAAGGATGTCACATAGAGGAGGGAGAAAGGTTGTTTTCTGCTGCTCCAGAGAAGCGGACACGGAGCAATGGATCCAAACTACAAGAAAGAAGATTCCACCTAAACATTAGGAAGAACTTCCTGACAGTAAGAGCTGTTCGACAGTGGCATTTGCTGCCAAGGAGTGTGGTGGAGTCTCCTTCTTTGGAGGTCTTTAAGCAGAGGCTTGACAACCATATGTCAGGAGTGCTCTGATGGTGTTTCCTGCTTGGCAGGGGGTTGGACTCGATGGCCCTTGTGGTCTCTTCCAACTCTATGATTCTATGATTCTATGAATTATATAACACATCAAGATAAAATTAAGCAATCAATTGAAATACATCCTAGAATCAAATCAGAATCAGAGTAAAATCTAATCAGATAGCAACCCGCAGATTAGGGTTGGGGACCTTAAATGCTCACCAATACCAATGGACCACATCCCAGGCTCAACCGATAGCCACATACCACTGTTTTCCTTAACTTTCAAGAGTTGGCAACCCTGTGACCTCACTAGGTCCTACCTTATAACACTATCAAGCTCTTCCTCTTTGAGTCTCAAGGTTTAGGATGCTGGAGACTAGAGATGGAGCAGAAATTTGACTCCATCGGGATTTAGATCTGCCTCCAGTTCATCTTCAGTCTATCTCCCCCTCTAGCAAGACGACCAGTTTTTATTAGACTGCTCAAGGGAAGGGAGAGAGATAAATTCATTTCAGTTCACATTTAAAGGAGAACCTATATAATGATCACTTTCCAAAACAGTTTGAGAACCAAAGCACAGCCATCCTTCAAAATTCTCTGAATTTTGCGTCACTGTTCTCCAGAGACAATTTGAGCACATGCAGAATTCCATTAATGCATAATAATAATTTTATTTATACCCCATCTATCTGACTGAAAGAGGAGAGTGCAAAATATGGTCTGAAGCTCAACATCAAAAAAACAAAGATCATGGCCACTGGTCCCATCACCTCCTGGCAAATAGAAGGGGAAGAAATGGAGGCAGTGAGAGATTTTACTTTCTTGGGCTCCATGATCACTGCAGATGGCGACAGCAGTCACAAAATTAAAAGACGCCTGCTCCTTGGGAGAAAGGCGATGGCAAACCTAGACAGCATCTTAAAAAGCAGAGACATCACCTTGCCAACAAAGGTCTGTATAGTTAAAGCCATGGTTTTCCCAGTAGTGATGTATGGAAGTGAGAGCTGGACCATAAAGAAGGCTGATCACCGAAGAATTGATGCTTTTGAATTATGGTGCTGGAGGAGACTCTTGAGAGTCCCACGGACTGCAAGAAGATCAAACCTATCCATTCTGAAGAAAATCAGCCCTGAGTGCTCACTGGAAGGACAGATCCTGAAGCTGAGGCTCCAATACTTTGGCCACCTCATGAGAAGAGAAGACTCCCTGGAAAAGACCCTGATGTTGGGAAAGATGGAGGGCACAAGGAGAAGGGGACGACAGAGGACGAGATGGTTGGACAGTGTTCTCGAAGCTACAAACATGAGCCTGACCAAACTGCGGGAGGCAGTGGAAGACAGAAGTGCCTGGCGTGCTCTGGTCCATGGGTTCACGAAGAGTCGGACACGACTGAACGACTAAACAACAACAAATCTGATTGGGTTGCCGCAGCCACTCTGGAAACTTCCAACATATATAAAAACACAATAAAACATTAAAAAAACCCTTCCCTACACAGGGTTGTAAAGTTATTTATCTCTTTGGCTCAGGGGTCGCATAACTCCATACCCTTCAACATTTCTCCAATGAAAATAGGGACTTCTAAGGAAAAGCAGAACATTCAGGGATCAAATCAGAAACTGGGACGGCTTCTGTAAATCCGGGATTGCCCCTGGAAAATAGGGACAATTGGAAGGTCTGGCAGAGTGATTTTGTCTCCCTCCCCCCATACACACAATTTTTGGGGGAGGGTGGCAATTTGTATGAAAATGTTATATACTGTAGTAGTGCCCTAAGTAAATAGCCTGCAACATTTCAGATGGATGAATGCACTGGATTTTGTGCAGGGAATGAAGTCTTCACCAAGGCCTAGTAGATGGTCTGTTTCTGGAAATAATCTGACAGACTCAGTTTTATCTAGAGTAGACCGAGGTATTTTAGACACAGCCCTGGATATGTGGTCTTGAATAGCCTAACATGAATTTCCTTATTTCTCTGTGGGCTGAAATTCCCTGAAGCTGCACAAGGAAATGGGTGGTTTTTGGTTGATGATACTGAGCCATTGGTGAGTTTTATAATCATGAGCCAATGCATTTCTCATCTCCATGAGAGACTAAAATTTATAGGGCCTTGGAAGGGCTGGTCAGGTAAAGAAGAGAAAAGAGAGGGGGAGAGTGGACTTAATCATGCAAAAGAGTAGGGCTGAAGGCATATGTAAGATTTTAAATAGGGCCAAGACTAAGGGGACTCTGTCAATTTTGGTTTATGTTTTCCAGATTTATGTTCATTTCTCCACATTTTCCCATAGGTTTAAAATAAAAAAGGCCTTGTCAAAATTCATCAACAATTTTGTGTGAATTTATCCTAATTTATGGCGTTTGGCCTGATATACTCATTTTTGCAAGCCAGTTCCCCCTAACGTATCGGCTTTCTGTATGTTATGTTCACTAATAGTCAGGTTTCTGAGCCTAATTAGGTGGGCGGGCTGGCTAGATATTGCCACTCTACTAAAGGCTCCTAACATGGGTAGAATCACTGCCTCTCCTAAATCTTAGCATAAAATGTCAGCAGGCTGGGGCTCCTCAAAGCTGAAGCCTGGTATCTGGGTGGGTAGTGAGTGTTGTCTGATAGAAGCAAGTCTCACTTCCCTGGTTTTGGCCTCTGTATCGGCTGCTACCATCAAAGGAGGAGGGATGTGCTGGTTTAGGAGAGCCTCTTCTCCACAGGGACTCTTGAATCCTGGGACGTGTGGCAAGCAGCCATAGAACTGTATACTTGTCACTTTGATGATCACACAGGAAAGGCCCTCAGGACAATGATGGGATTGATGATACCAATTTGAAGTCCCAAACGTGCCATTTCACAGCAAAGCTTGCTCTGATGGCATATTCCTGCCTTCAGTTTCCACCTTGCTCTCAAAAGATTGACTGTTCGTTTATATCCCCTAAGGAAGCAGCTGGCAGGATGGATGGACTATCCAACTTTCGAGAGCCACACACCTTGTTAAAAAGGAAAAAGGAAAAAAAATGAGTACTACTCAATAATTCCCTCAAATTTATGTTCCTCAGAAGTGTCATTACAGTAATCTCCCCAAACATTAGTTCAGCAAACAGCTTTTCATTTATAGCTGCATCACTGCAGTAATCCACATTGTGTGGTTCTTTTTATTTCTCTGGTGATGTTCAAACAGTAATTTGTGAGTGGAGAAAGTAATTTACTATCCTTGCCCTATTCTTTGGTCCTTAGGTAAGGCTGATGATGCAGGAGAGTTTTTATTCATTTTAAAATATTTTCCAGACCGCCCCTCATAGGGAGAACGATCCCAGATTTAGGGTGCAAATAAAATAGAATTCAAAAACAATAACAAAAGCAAATAAAAAACTAGGAGCAGATAAAGGGAGGCAAAGCAATACGAGCAAGAGCAATACCACAACCTAGTCAAAACAGCAGCATTCTGTTAAGGCCGGCTCAGATAAATGGGTCTTTTTGCCAGCACCAAAACTTCATTAGGGTTAGCGCCAGCCATATCTCATAGTGTAGGATGGGTGCATCTGGTTAATTAGAGAAAGACTATTTACCCTTGACTATTTATTCATGAAGTATGGCATGCAGCATCTTAATAATTCTACAATTAAATCATTCTAATTACAACAAAGTTAAAACGAAAGCCCTGCACTCAGGACCTGCAGCTGGAAATAATCTGGGCATGGAAACTGCTTGGCTAATGTTCTGAAGCCAGCACAATGTCAGAAGTCACCCACCACGCCCCAGTCACTGCAGTAGCTCTGGGGGAAACTTCATTTTCCAGAGACCCACAAGTACCCTATCATAAGACATTACCAGCATACTGGAGAGAGAAGGGGAAGACCAGATCTTTCTGCTACCCTCTTCCTGCTGCTAGGGCCTGGCATTATTGTCCCAGTAAAAATATCTTGTTTAAAGGGAGAAGGAAAGAAGGTTGGGGTGTGGGGTGGGGATTGAGGGCCAGGTTGATAAACTAAGAACTATTCTCTGGTTCAGATGTTTTTCTCTGGCTCAGATTTTAAATTTGAGCTGAAGAAGAATTTGGAAGTCCCTAATCTCCCTTTTGTGGAACGTGGGTGGCGCTGTGGGTTAAACCACACAGCCTAGGACTTGCCGATCAGAAGGTTGGCAGTTCAAATCCCCGCGATGGGGTGAGCTCCCCTTGCTCGGTCCCTGCTCCTGCCCACCTAGCAGTTCGAAAGCACATCAAAGTGCAAGTAGATAAATACTCTGGTGGAAAGGTAAATGGCGTTTCCGTGTGCTGCTCTGGTTTGCCAGAAGCGGCTTAGTCATGCTGGCCACATGACCTGGAAGCTGTACGCCGGCTCCCTCAGCCAATAAAGTGAGATGAGCGCCGCAACCCCAGAGTCGGCCATGACTGAACCTAATGGTCAGGGGTCCCTTTACCTTTAATCTCCCTTTCAGAGCTTACTGTTCTAAGAATGGATGGAGTGGTGCCATCTTCATCAGCTCCAACCCCAACTTTCACTTGTTGAGTCAGCTCTAGTTTCTTCAAGCAGGTGCAGCCAACTGGTTTTCACATTGCCTCTAAAAATGCAGTTTGCAAAGCCCAACCACATCCAAAATCCATGTTTGGCCTGTGTGAGTCATTTGCATTTAATGGCTATGAACTCTGCAGAGAATAGTCCGCTTAGGTCTAGGGGAAGGTCCACGATTGAAAAATGCAAGGTTGCTTCTGAAAGGGAAAAGGAAATTATTTCTTTAGAAATTCTGTGCAACTTGACAAGGAGGTTTATCTTTAAGCTGTCATGCCTGACACGACTGCTGTTGACTGCAGCAGCTCTGTCACCCGGTGAGATGGGGAAAACAACATCTATGAGCCACTGATCATCCTGCCAAGGGTCTTTAAGAAACAACAACATTGTTAGTCATCTTCCAGCCAGAACAAATAATATGCCTAGTTTTTGCCTGCCATCGGCTGATGCAGACTTTATTGTGTATCCAAAAGCGGGTGGGAAGCAATCAACTCTGACCCATGCCAAGCAGAGACTGCCAACGTTTTGTGGCCCATGGAAGTGGATGCCATCACAGCTGTTGTGCACACAAATATTATTTATGGGATGTCACAGTGAGGAAGAGGGGCCAGTTAAATAACCCACCATTTTCTGAATCAGCGGGGCATTTTTTGATCATTTCGCCTTCAGTCTGTGTTAGAATCAAAGCCTACAGGGTTGGCCTCCTTTTGCATGGACCCCTTTTAGCTACTGTTTCCCCCCAAAAGCTACAGATGCTGGGAGGCTTAGAGGGAAACAATTGGATTTCACTGAGGGCCTGGAACCTCAGAAGCTGCCTTATACTGAGTTAGACCATTGCTCTGTCTCTCTCAGTATTGTCTACACTGGTTCTCCAGGGTTTATTTGTTTATTTTATATCTCACCTTTCTCCCAGGGCGGGGCCCAAAGTAACTCATCCTCAGAGGTGGATTTAGGGCAGTGTGAGTGGTGCAGTCACATTGGGTGCATATCCAAGAAGGGCACCTTCTCAAAGCCTAGTAAGCACTTGTCTGGCTTCAGGAAGGAGCCATGAGGGCTTTCACAGGGACCTGGAGTCCCTCCTCCTCTTTCCCAAAGCTGGGCAAATGTTTACTGGGCTTTGGGCAGGAGGTAGGAGGGCTCTAGGACCCTGCCAGAGCCTTATGCCTCCTTCCAAAGCCTGGCTTAAGCACCACAAGGGCTGGGAGGAAGAAATGGCCTCACACAGGGCGGTATTATTACCAAAGTCCTTCCCTTTTCATCCTCACAGAGCTACAACGTCCAGTGTGGTTTTACAATCAATCTCTCTTCCCAGGAAACTCTGGGAAATGTATCCCAGGGGGTGGGGATAGGGTTTTCCCAACAACTCACAGCACCCTTAACAAACTACAGTGCCCAGGATCCTTTGGGGGAAGCCATGACTGTTTAAGGTTGCATGAAACTGCTTTAAATGTATAGAGCATACAGGGCCCAAGTCTTTGCAGCATCAAATGCCTTTTCCCATTCTGGCAGTCTAGAGAATGTCCAGGGATCAAGCAAACTTAATTTCAAAGTACCATGCTTTCCAAAAAGGCCAAGAACAGCAATACAAAACTCTCCATCTACATACTATTTCTTGGTGGTGTAGTAGGCAGCATGATCAGCTTCCTAAGTTTTTTCTGTTTATCATGTTATTTCCATGTTGGCTCAGCATGCCCATTTTGCTTTACAAATGTTCTGTCTGTGTGGTATACACCACCAATGTTCAACCAATGCCTGCACTTCTCTTTAACCTAAGCCTAACTTCCAATTGACTCATTAAAACATGCCTCCATTCATTCTCATGCCAGAATTTCTGTGATCCTAAACCAAAATTATCCATATTCCCCTGACCCACAACACACAACAGCTATTACAATCTTCCAATACCACAGAATCATTGAATCATTGAAGGGACCCTGAGAGTCATCTAGTCCAATCGCCTGCAATGCAGGGATCTCAGCTTAAGCATCCATGACAGATGGCCATCTGACCTCTGCTTAAATACCTCCAAGGAAGGAGAGTCCACCACCTCCCAAGGGAGACCGCTTTCTCCAAACGGATGGCCTACAGATGTTGCTAAACTCCAACTTCCACCAGCACCAGCCAATATGGCCATCAGTCATGGATGATGGGAACTGGAGTTCTATTAATATCTGAAGGGCACCCTGTTGAGGATGTCTGCTTTTAATACATCCATTCTCTAACCTCAATCTCTGGCCACAGAGGGAACTAAAGTCAAGTCGTTCTTACTTCCAAGCCCAGCATGCTTGCCGTTGTAGTTCCCTTCTGTGGCATGACAGCTATCAAGGAATTGCCTCGACGTCTTGCAAGTGCATTTTTGCTGCTCCTGTATTCTGATTGGAATTGGTTCTGGGAGCCAGCTAATTTAGCACCGGCAGATTTCTACAGCGATAGGAGGCTAATCAGCATCCACAACTCCAATCACTTTGGAAACCATATCTCATACTCCCTTGATGGCCCCGCTAACATTGGCTCTCTCTCTGCCTCTATTTTTTCAAATATATGATGCTTAGATAATGCTGAGAAGGCTGGGCACTCAAGTGGACTAATACATGGCTGAAAGCCAGCAGCCTCCAAAGCATCTTCTCTCAGTTATCTGCTCAGTAATTAGATGACCTTGAACAAATTATGGACTTTTTTCCTAGTTCAGTTTCAGTATCTCTTTTAAAACACAATTTGGGCAAAGATGCCTCATGAAAACTAAACCCAAGGGCAGAAATGAACATGAGACTAGAGAACATCTATCTCTCTATATTTCAAGGGTGAGGAAACTTTTTCAGACTAAGGGCCAGATTCCCTTCTGGGCAGTGGAAGCTGGTAGCCCCTAGACCTGGTGGGGCAGCCTGTGGCAAAGTAGGTCATGGAGATAGGGCCAATAATGTCACTGTCATGGACTGGCTGGATGCAGAGGAATGGCTGGAACAACCAGCTGGGGAACCACCAGGGAAGAAGGCTCAAAGACCAGGGAGTGGTGGTGGGACAACCATGAGAGGTCAGAGGGAGAAGAGGGAGAAGACTTTGGAGAGGAGGTGTTGGAAGTTGAAGACGTAACAGGGCTTAGTGAGCTGGGAGAGTCTGTGGCAGAGAGCAGTGCAGAATCAGGAGTAGAAGATGAAGTAGGCAAGTGGGAAGAGGGAGGAGGGAAGATAGGCAGACTGTAACCATTGTTCAGTTCTTCTACAATGCAGGAATCTCAGCTAGAGCATCCATGACAGATGGCCAGCCAACCTCTGCTTAAAAACCTCCAAGGAAGGAGAGTGCAAATATGGATTCAAATGCATGCTTTGAATATTTTAATGGACCATTAATGCAGAATCTGAATGGAATTGGATTATGGGTAAAGCCAAGCAGAACTGACACTTCTGATACTTTCCTCCACCCCTACTTATGACCTCCATGTGCAGGTCACTTGAAACAGCCCTCATTATGCTAGAATAAATCTGTCCTGTCTTAAATATAAGATACTTATTACTGGAGGTTAAACAGAATGAGGAATAAGTGTCTGAATTTGTGTCCATGTTTATGTCTATCTCTGTGTGAGGGCATGGCAGGGAGGAATCAAGCTTGCACATGTTCCAATATTTTCTGGAAAGGTGGATCCTTTTTGCATGGAGAGTTAAGAGTTTCAAAGCCAGGTTGCTAGGGGCAACTATGGGATGCATTTTAAAAATAAGGATCAGGAGAATTAATTATTTGCTGCAGCCAGTGTCCTAGGGAGGCAGCTGATCTGGGTGTGTAGACGACTGGATTAAAAGGAAATGATTTAGGGGTAGTTCACCTGAGCGTTGAATCCATTGAACCCTGACACTTAAGGCTGGGAGGTTTCCGATTCACACGTTGCATCTTCAAATTATGAAAAGCCCAGCTGAATCAGAACATTTAGAAGCATGGGGCATCTGACAATGGAGGTACAAATCTAGCATGGTCAGTCGCAAACTGGAGGTCATTCACTACCAGCAAGGTTGGACGTGTTGCCAAATTATATGCGCCTTAAGTAATTATGAGTATCAGCTTGCCATTCACTCTCTGTAAACAACAGCTTTAATTTATTTGGTGAGAGGCAGTGTTGTGCAGTGGTTAGAGTGGTGGATAGGACCAAGGATACCTGGGTTCAAATTCCCACTAAGTCATGAAACTCATGGGGTGACTTTGGGCCAGTCACATTCTCTCAGCCAGCCTATCCTTCCTCACAGGGCTGTTGTGAAGGTTAAAATGGAGAGGAAGAGTACCATGTTTGCCAATTTGAGCTCTTTGCAGGAAAGAAAGGATATTAATGTAAAAAATAATAATAACTGAACTTGCTCATATGCCCATTCATATTGGTGCTGGATATATATCCAGACATTCCTACAAGCTTGCATTATTGGTTCCATCTAAACTAAGATTACCAGATTTTTTTCAATGAATCCGGGGACACTTTTCAACTTCAGTGGATTTTGCATGGGGACTGATTTGTAAATGCAGGGACTGTCGCCAGGAAACGGGGACATCTGGTAACCTTAATCTAAACCATCCTCAGTCCCAAAATGGGATAATGAAGCTTAGTGACAAAGGGAGTGAGTAACAGCTTCACTATCTGCACCCAGAAGTGATATTATGTCCTGTCCTTTTAAAACCTAAATACTGCATGAGGGATGCGGGTGGTGCTGTGGGTTAAACCACAGAGCCTAGGGCTTGCCGATCAGAAGGTCGGCGGTTCGAATCCCCGCGACGGGGTGAGCTCCTGTTGCTCGGTCCCAGCTCCTGCCAACCTAGCAGTTCGAAAACACATCAAAGTGCAAGTAGATAAATAGGTACTGCTCCGGCGGGAAAGTAAATGGCGTTTCCGTGAGCTGCTCTGGTTCGCCAGAAGTGGCTTAGTCATGCTGGCCACATGACCCGGAAGCTGTACGCCAGCTCCCTCGGCCAGTAAAGCGAGATGAGCGCCACAACCCCAGAGTCGGTCACGACTGGACCTAATGGTCAGGGGTCCCTTTACCTTTTACTATTGCATTGTTGCCATCAGACCTAGGGTTGTGTGGTCGACTTACCAGCCAGACACCCCTTGGTTACAGTCAATGAAGGCTTGAGGTCAGTGGTCTTCCCCTAGTCCTTGCTCCCGTCGTCTAGTATTAAGAGGCAGACTGTTTCTCTACCTGGAAGTTTCCTGCAGCTTTAGACATGTTCTCAGTGGCAAGAAAAAGAAGTGCAATGTGACTCTTCGAAACTACCACCCATGAGAAACTACTCTGGGAGACACAGAAACACTTTCTTCTGCCTGTTGACACCAGAAGTAAGAAACTCAAGCCAACTCCATGCATCAGTACTTCCTCCTTTGTTATTAAGGGCCAGGCAGAATTACAACAAGTGTAATTAACATGTCGTGCTGCGTGTGTGGCAATTGCCACTCCCAGCTGCCTCTTGCAATCCAAGCCACCTGCTGGACACCAGCTGTTATCCTTCTGCTACCTTTTTCTGCTGCTAGAAAAAGAAAAGGGGGAAAGAGGAAGGAAGGAAGTGTGCCCATCTCCATCATCTTTTCTCCCAAGGAAGCTGAGTACACGAACATGGCTCAGCTGTTTACTCCCTTTGAAATTCATTTCTGGTCCTTGTTCTCTTAAGCAGCTTATGCCAGCTAAGTCCTCACTCCATTTCCACCCTCTGGATCCTAAATGGATCCTTTCATGGTCTCTTAACAATTCATTTAACATATACAGTGGTACCTTGGGTTAAGTACTTAATTCGTTCTGGAGGTCTGTTCTTAACCTGAAACTGTTCTTAACCTGAAGCACCACTTTAGCTAATGCGGCCTCCTGCTGCCACTGCGCTGCCGGAGCACGATTTCTGTTCTCATCCTGAAGCAAAGTTCTTAACCTGAGGTAATATTTCTGGGTTAGCGGAGTCTGTAACCTGAAGCGTATGTAACTTGAAATGTATGTAACCCGAGGTACCACTGTATAAATATTTAACAAAGCACACAGCTTACTACTACAGTGGTACCTCGCAAGACGAATGCCTCACAAGACAAAAAACTCACTAGACGAAAGGGTTTTTTGTTTTGTTTTTGAGCTGCTTCGCAAGACGATTTTCCCTATGGGCTTGCTTCACAAGACGGAAACGTCTTGCAAGTTTGTTTCCTTTTTCTTAACACCGTTAATACAGTTGCGACTTGACTTCGAGGAGCAACTCATAGAACGCGGTGTGGTAGCCTTTTTTGAGGTTTTTAAAGACTTTGGTGATTTTTGAAGCTTTTCCAAAACTTTCCCGACACCGTGCTTCGCAAGACGAAAAAAATTGCAAGACGACAAAACTCGCGGAACGAATTAATTTCGTCTTGTGAGGCACCACTGTAATGGGTCAGAGTCAAAATAGCCATTCAGCAAGTCCCATGAAGCCTCCCAGGGTCTATGGGACAATGCAGGTGAAACCAACCATCTCCTGATGGTAGCCACAGAGTCTCTCTATCAGGAGCTCATCCTACACTCGAGTAGGACCCTGGCAGAGACACATGCCCGACTGGCCTGTTCTCTCCCTCCTGGTCGTTCATTCAGGAGCTTCAAAAGCTTTCTTCTGCCTGAACATCACAGCGACCAATGCCAACAGAAACCGGCACACTTAGGGACCCACAGAGTGTTCATAGTTTGCGTAACAGAGCTCAGCAACTCAGCATTTTGGCTAATCTACATTTATTTATATATAAACACACATGGAGCAGTGCAAAATGGCTCCCTCTCTCTCTAGCATCAGACAGCAAAGAGAAAGGACAAAGGACAATAGTCCCACTTCATGGAACACAGTAACACAAACATCCTGTCTAGGTCACTTCCCACTCTGTGGAGTCAAAACATATACTGACATGTGAAAGACAACAATCCCATGACTGAAATCATGGAGCAGGAATTCTAACACTCTCCCCCCCCCTTACTTTTCTTCCTCCTTTTTGAAGGTTCTCACCCTATCTTTCTATCTTGTTACCATTAAGGGAGATTCAGTAGCCACACACACATGCACTGTATGTTAGATTCCAGGCAATTGTTCATATGAAACAGAGTTGACAACAGACCAGCAGCCCCCACCCTGCAATGGGCTGGCCAGCTAACATTAGCTGCTTAAGAGCACAAGTATCAGAAATCTTAGTTGGAGGAAATCAGCAGTGAAAGCTTTTCATGGCACCTCACTTAACATGATCTCCTGCTAATGGCAAACTACCACTGTCAAAGGGACAAGTACAAAGGCCGGTTAAAAAGCTGGCAACCTGCTTAGGAGCTCATCTGCTTCTAATGCACGCACACACATATACTGGGTGATACTTGGTCTAAATAATTAAAGTTTGGGCTTATGCACGCTTGAGTTTATTCATTTGTGTATTTAAAAGCACATCAAAGCAACTTAATATTTTAAAAGCTTTAAGTGGTATGCAAATACTCAACGTTAAAAGAATGTGAGGAATTCAACGTAGCGCTAAGGAGATCTCTCCATTAGGGCAAGTTGCCTGGTGGAACGATCACCTCTCTTTTCCGCTGTACCCACACTAGGGTTGCAAGATTAGCATTACATTTAAGAATTCTGACTCAGACATAGATGTCCAGCAAGAGAGATCTCTGCGGTGGGAAGCAGGTTTGAAAACAGGCAGGCCATGCAGGTAATAGAAATTTGCAGGTGTTGTTGTTGTTTAGTCGTTTAGTCGTGTCCAACTCTTCGTGACCCCATGGACCAGAGCACGCCAGGCACTCCTGTCTTCCACTGCCTCCCGCAGTTTGGTCAAACTCATGCTGGTAGCTTCGAGAACACTATCCAACCATCTCGTCCTCTGTCATCCCCTTCTCCTTGTGCCCTCCATCTTTCCCAGCATCAGGGTCTTTTCCAGGGAGTCTTCTCTTCTCATGAGGTGGCCAAAGTATTGGAGCCTCAGCTTCAGGATCTGTCCTTCCAGTGAGCACTCAGGGCTGATTTCCTTAAGAATGGATAGGTTTGATCTTCTTGCAGTCCATGGGACTCTCAAATTTGCAGGTACCACCCATCAATTTGCATCACCCTTGTGATATTTGCCTGGGTTTCACTGAAATGCCTCACTGTGGGTCTTTCTACACTCACCACATATAGTTGAACTTTTGGGGGGACTTTTGTTTTTATTTTTTGCACAGTGCCACAAAACATTGCTATTCAGCTAGCTTTCAATAATGATTTACTCCACCACCATCACCTTTTCTTCTACCACCAAAAAAATCATATGTTTGTGAAAGATTCGCAATGGATCCTCAGTATTTTCATTTGTATGCAAGCACCATCCCTGTTTATGTGGAGGGGTGGGTTTTGGGGTTCAGGAACCTCTTTATCATGTTACTTTTTTCACACCAGTGCTAGCTGTTGGTTTCTGAGCTCAGTTCAAGGGAGAGATATGGCAGACAGAGGCAAAAGTACTGAGTCATACTATTGCCCATAACTATCAATCATTAGCAATAACCAGGTTCGTCATAGTTCAGGCAGACATGCAGTTCCTCTTCTAATCTCCTATATTCCCATCAAAGCAGAAACACAAGAAACGTTATCCTGCACCACATCAGCTTGTAGCGCTGTATCATTGACCCTCTGAGAAAGTTCATTTTTAATTTGTGTTCAAAGGGGTACAACTACTGAGGATGCTTCTGAAATGAATTTTTTACTGATCAGAACACAACTATCCTACAGATTTCACACATCACTGAATTTTGTGATGCAGTTCTCAACTTTTAAAAAGTACCAAAATACACATTTAAATATGAATTTACATGCAGATTCTAAAATAAATATATTTAGGGTTCTTTCAGATGACCTGCATAATGAGCATTCAGCCTGATTTGTCTGGGGAAGAGTAGACCATTGTGCCTTCTTCAGGTCCACTGGCTTTGTTGTTTTTCATTTGATTAATAGCTGTACGCAACTCTCCCAGATTTGGAGATACTGCAAGCGCATCTCTAACTTGTTTTTGTGGAATTTGTGAGAGGACCTCAGCAGCTACGGGGCAGTTGCGGTTAAGGAGATGTTGGTAATGTTCTTTCCAGCACAGTGTAATAGCTTCTTTATCTTTTAGAAGTGTGATACCATCTGCTGAGCATAGGGGGCATATGCCATGATTTATTGGCCCATAGATGGTCTTTGTGGCTTTAAAGAAACTCTGTGCATCATGAGTGTTGGCTAAGTGCTGGATCTCTTGAGCTTTTTTATCCACCAGGTGTTTTTTAGTTCTCTGGTTCTTCTTTGAACCTCAGACTTAGCATTGGCATAGGTTTTTTTCTTAGTGGCACAGTTTCTATCTCTTTGCCAGATCTGAAAGGCCTTCCTTTTCTTGTCAATCATGTGTTTGATCTCACTGTCATTCTCATCAAACCAGTCCTGGTGTTTCTTGGTTTGGTATCCAATAGATTGTTCACAGGCTTCAATAATGGAAGTTTTTAGCTTGGTCCAGTGTTCCTTGATGTTATCAGGGAATTCTGAAAGCAATTCAGAATTGTCCTTAAGAGTCGTTTGGAAGCAATCCCACTTAATGGCATCTT
This sequence comes from Podarcis liolepis, assembly GCF_965112155.1. Lineage (NCBI taxonomy): Eukaryota > Metazoa > Chordata > Lepidosauria > Squamata > Lacertidae > Podarcis > Podarcis liolepis. The sequence continues at coordinate 91,919,523 of NC_139556.1, forward strand.
GAAGGGCTTGAGTGTTCATTTTGCGCCTTGGTTTCCTTCCTTGAAGCCTGCACTGAGGTGTAATCTTGATAGCCATCGTGGAGCGTATTAGTCGTTGATCTGTCCAGCAGTCGTCGGCGCTCGTCATAGCTCTGGTAAGGAGCACATCACAGAGATCTTTAGCACAGAAATAACATAGTTTAAGAGTAAAAAAATTCCTTCCAGTAGCACCTTAAAGACCAACTAAGTTAGTTCTTGGTATGAGCTTTCGTATGCATGCACACTTCTTCAGATACACGTGCAGCGCTTCAAGAGACTCAAAGAGCAGGTGAGGGAGAACTGAAGGAAGAAAAAGGAAGCTACACATTCTTCTGGAAAGGTCTATCTGAACAAGGTCAACGAAAGCTCATACCAAGAACTAACTTAGTTGGTCTTTAAGGTGCTACTGGAAGGAATTTTTTTATTTTGACTATGGCAAACCAACACGGCTACCTATCTGTAACTGGAACTATAGTTTAAGAGGTGCCTGTGGTTTGACCGAGGATGCCTCCATGAAGTTTTAAATTTATTTTTCTGTCGAAAGAGTGTGTTGGTAATAACAAGGTTGTGCACTGCACATATCATCAAAAGTAAGATTCCATTCTGGTGGCTCTTGCCAACTCCTTTCCCAATAGTCCCAGGCCACAGATCAAAAACTCGCCCAACTCTTGCATTAAAATCACCCAGGAGGATAATTTTATCTTCCTTAGGCGTCTCTGATAGGACGGTATCCAGCTGAGAGTAAAAAAACTCTTTAATGTCTTCATTGGCATCAAGTGTTGGTGCATAAGCACTTATAATAAGTAGTAGCCTGTTGGTTTCTTGTGAGCTTTATTCGAAGGGTTGAGAGTCGCTCATTAATGCCGGTAGGGACTTCTGACAGGAGCTTCACAAGGTCATTTTTTATAGCAAAGCCTACCCCATGTATTCAATGTTGTTGTTCAGATTGACCTTTCCAGAAGAATGTGTAGCTTCCTTTTTCTTCCTTCAGTTCTCCCTCACCTGCTCTTTGAGTCTCTTGAAGCGCTGCAATATTGATGTTAAAACGTCACAGCTCTCTTGCAATGATGGCAGTTCTGCGTTCATGATGCTCGCTGTCTGTGTTATCTGACAAAGACCGTATATTCCATGTTCCAAAGTTCAATAGTCTTTTATGACCGCTAGGTGGTGACCCCAGTGGGCGCGGTAATCCAGTCAGGGAAAAAGGGAGGCAGACTATGTTTAGGACACCTTTTCTAGCCCTTCCCCCTTTTCAGGGTGAGCAGAATGGACCCTAAAAGGGGCTGCTAAGTCATGGATACAGCTGCCGAGCTGCTCAACTGCCTCATTCCTTGAGTCAGAACGACTGAATCTGTATCCACTGCCCATGTACCGGTTCATAACTAGGGGTTTCCAGTTTTCACGATCCTGCCCCCGTTACCATTTGCTGATCGCCACGGGACTTTGGGGGTTTGGGTTGGGTTTTTGGGAGACGCCTGTGCGTGAATTTGTTTTATGTGTGTGGATCAGTGCACGCTGACCAACGCACAGTCTTCACAGTAGGGCTCTATTCCGATGGCACGAAGTAGTCATGACAAACCGGTAGATTCCTATCTGCTGCAGCCTTCATCTGCCTTCACAGCCGTTGTAACATACTGCTTGTTATCATCCGCCTGTTCTGCCATTAAGGACTTCTTGGATTATTCTTTGTCTAGCTCCTTCCCTTTGACCTTACCACCTAGGGTGACCCCGCTGGGAGCATGAGATTCCCGACGGCTTTGCTCACAAGGGTCATAGGAACATGCAAGCCCACTCACCATGATAAGGTGATGATCCAGCAAGTGGGACCATTGCGCCATGCAAGTGTTAGCCCACATTTTTTAGTGTACTTAAATTTCCCCATCACTTTCCTATTGGGAAAGAGTTTGATCATTCAGGAAAGCAGGTTTGTTTGCAAGAGCTCCCAATCAGCTTCCATTGTGCTAGGACGTGATTGAATCTCACCCCAAAACAGTGGCAGTCTGGAGGTGCCCTTAGGCAACAGACTTATGAATGAAACTGGCGCAAATTTTAAATAGACTGATTCTTCTACTCCTGAAAATCATATTCATTTAAAGAGAAAATTGGTATAGCTCTCGGATGATGGCTGTCGTGCATTTAACACACACAGGGGTCTGTTGACGTGGGTCTGTTATGTAAAAAGGCTTTGCAAAATTAGGAAAGGAGAAAGAACAAAACACCACCTCCTCATTTCATAAAGATGCATCTGCAGCTGTAACTTCTTCACATATAATCACCGTTCATCAGATCAAAGGTAGCTGAGTTGCTAGGAGATAGCGCTCACAAGTAATGCACAGCAGCATCTTAAGCCAGGGGGTAGCTTTGCAGCCCAAGAGTGTGGATTGAAAAACACCTACACTTTCTTGAACCATCTATTCAAATCCCCCTAGCACTGATTTAACTGGCCTTCAGCCTTCAGTGATAGATAAATTGAACCCAATGAGCTTTGCGTGTGTGGGAGGTTTTTTGCGGAGGCCTTCAGAATTGACCGTTGGTCGGTTAAACCAATTCTGGGTGCTGTTCTTTCTCCTTCTCTCAGTGTCCTTGCCTGAAGTTTTTCTTCCCTTTGCCCTCATTAGGATGGAGGAAGCGTTCGCTTATATAAAACTGCAGTTGTATATAAGGGGTGATGACTGATGGCTTCTCAAGTGTCTCCTATCAACAAGGCCAGACTACACATTGGGCAACTGACATGTTTGTCCCTAGAAGGCATATGCCAATGGATCAGACCACTGCTTCTTGCCACAATTCTTAGCTACTGAATGTCTAGCTACCTGTTTAGTAGAATGAGGAAGCTAAGAAAGGATGAGGAAAGGATGCTGAAGGGGAGAGGTATTTATGTACCCCCAGATGAATAGAGGAAGATAGGGGGAGCAGCCAGTCAGAATAGGTAACTCTATCCTGCCTTGGTCAGACTGCACCTGGAATGCTGTGTCCAATTTTGGGAGCCACAGTTTAAGAAGGATGTTAATAAGCTGGAACATGTACAGAGGAGGGCAACCAAGATGATCAAGGGTCTGGAAACCAAGACATATGAGGAATGGTTGAAGGAGCTGGGCATGTTTAGCCTGGAAAAGAGGAGGCTTGAGAGGAGATATGATAGCTGTCTTCAGATATCTCAAGGGCTGTCACATGGAAGATGGCGCAAGATTGTTTCTACTCATCCAGTGCTTTACCACCTGCACTGGCTCCCGGTGGAGTACAGGGTCAGGTTTAAGGTGCTGGTTTTGACCTTTAAAGTCCTATGCAGCCTAGGACCCTCGTACCTATGGGACCGCCTCTCCTGGTATGCCCCACAGAGGACCTTAAGGTCCATAAATAACAACACTTTGGAAGTCCCGAGCCCCAAGGAGGTTAGATTGGCCTCAACCAGGGCCAGGGCCTTTTCAGTTCTGGCCCCAGCCTGGTGGAACGCCCAACCGGAGAAAATCAGGGCCCTGCGGGATTTGACATCTTTCCGCAGGGCCTGCAAGATGGACCTGTTCCACCTGGCCTTTGGGCTGGACTCAGTCTAATCCCCCCCCCTTATTTATTTATTTATTTATTTATTTATTTATTTTTGATGGAACTCCTTATATGGGATTTGTATATAAAGTTTTCCTTGGCTCTTTTTGCTGGCCCATGTAGGACCAGCATGGATAGTTGGCCCCGGGGAATATTTGACGTTTTCTCCCCTTATGGCTTTGATCTATAGGCTACCACTAAAACAAGGCTGCATTTTAAGCTATATTCTAACTTATATTTTAATCAACTGGTGGGTTGTTGTTTTTTTAATGTTTGTAATGTATTTATAGTTTGTGTTAGCCGCCCTGAGCCCAGTCTTGGCCGGGGAGGGAAGGGTATAAATAAATTAATAATGATAATAATAATAATAATAATAATAATAATAATAATAATAATTATTATTACTCTCTGGAGGGTAGGACTCGTACCAATGATTTCAAGTTACAGGAAAAGAGATTCCGACTAAACATCAGGAAAAGCTTTCTGAGAGTAAGAGCTGTTTGACAGTGGGACGGTCTCCCTCAGAAGGTGGTTGACTCTCCTTCCTTGGAGGTTTTGAAGCAGAGGTTGGATGGACATCTGTCATGGATATCATGGATCTGCCCTGCATTGGAGGGCGTTGGATTAGATGACCATCAGGGTCCCTTTCAACTCTACACTTCTATTATTCTATGATTCCCTGTTTATATAGAAAAAGCAGTGGATGCCAAGTACACAAATGGGGAAGAGTGCTTGTGGATTTCCCAGAGGAATCTGGTTGGCCACTGTGAGAACAGGATGCTAGACTAGATGGGTCGTTGACCTGGATCTAGCAGGGTTCTTAGGTGAGCTGGATAAATGATGTTCTTCATCTCTTTGGCCCTGCTCCATCTCATGAGCTGCTACTAGTGTGTTTGGATATATGGGCAGGTGGGATGGTGGAGTGGAACCAGTAAGCCTTTCTGCACATTATGAAGAGAAAAAGAACTTGATTAAAATTTGTCTGATGCTCACAGCATCCTTTCTTCAAGTGATTTGAAATGGTGGCTTTTGCAAAACAAGCTATGCTTTAGGAACAAAGTTATACTAATTAGCTGACTTCAAACATTTCTGGTACGGAATTTTTGGCAGGAGGTTAATATAAAGTGTATATAGCTCTGGAGATTATAATTTCAAGAACCAAGGAAGATCCATCAGTGCCTTTCATTTTCTATATGGCTTTCAGTTGCAGGTAATAATCACTCTTTGCATCAATCCAACTCATCGGCTCTGATGTGCGAGCAAGGAGGAGCAGGCTTTGCATTTCCAAAATGGGATCTAAAAGCTCTTACAACAGTATTTAAATATGTACTGATTGGTTGTTTTGCATGCAGGGCAGAAAGTCTTGTCTATTTGTCAGAGAGGTTTTAAAGAACACTCTGGTAATCCAGCTGTGCCCTTTGCCAGAGAAGACCTGGAGAGCAACATTTGCACGTTAGAAATTTATAAGCTGGAATATGGAGTGCACTCTGTGTGGAGTTGCCCCAGAAACTTCAGTTAGTTCAGATGTTGTTTCCACAATTTAACTTGGATAAAGCTGGAAAAAGTAAATACAGTGGTACCCCGGGTTAAGTACTTAATTCATTCCGGAGGTCCGTTCTTAACCTGAAACTGTTCTTAACCTGAAGCACCACTTTAGCTAATAGGGCCTCCCGCTGCCACTGCGCCGCTGGAGCACGATTTCTGTTCTTATCCTGAAGCAAAGTTCTTAACCTGAAGCACTATTTCTGGGTTAGCAGAGTCTGTAACCTGAAGCATATGTAACCTGAAGCGTATGTAACCCGAGGTACCACTGTAATGCCAGTATTCTTCCAGCTCCTCATCATTTTTCAGGCTGATACCGTACTGCTGATCTGCTATATATATGGGGAAATAGTTTGCCTCGCTGTTCATTGTATATCTGTTTTCTGTGGGTTTGGACACCCCTTGAGATACCATCCCCAAACTCAGCTTGAGGACTCCCAAGGTGAAGTTGCTTCATCTTCTGTGTGACAGCCTTTTAGATATTTGAAGGTGGTTTGGACTAGATGATCCTCAGGGTCCCTTCCAACTCTGAAATTCTATGGCACTAGTTTATATTATGACTTCATTTGGTGCTGTGTTTGAACATAAAGACCATGGTCAACCTCCCTAATGATGCACAGTGTCACTGTGTATATAACAGCCAGGTTGTATCTAATGCAGGCTTTTTACCTGAGCTTTCTGCATATATCACTTATTGGGCCCCGATGTTCCAACCACACTTTTCAATCATTCTTTGTGGATAGATTGACTATGGTGGTGCTTGCCTAATGTGAGATTCCAGCCTCTTCTGTAAGTGCCACAAATTTGACAGGTTTAACACCCACCCACCCCCGGCTGCTGTACTCCAGCGCTTGAAGTAAGGCTTCAGGCTTCAGGTATTATTAAATTAACATCATGTATAATTAGATATTGATTTCTTCCTCCATCAAACATGCCCCTCAATTTGTACTACCATGACCAATCACATCAATTCACCCATTCCTACTGATTGTATAGCTGAAAGAAGACACGTATGGAATACCACCTTAATAACTTCTCCCCTAAACATGCAGAATTTTTTGTAGTGTATTTTCTCCCTTGTTCCACCAACCCACCTTTTGAAACCCAACCCATGGCTTGTTTAAGCCATTTGATTCCAAATGCTGAGGAAATACAAGCTATTTAGTTTTAGTTTTCTTGGAATCTGCCCTCATTAAGAATGAGAACTAACTAGTAATGGCACTCTATCCCCAGCACTGGATATCCAAAATTAGTGTGTGTGTGTGTGTGTGTGTGTGTGTGTGTGTGTGTGTGTGTGTTTAAAAAATTGAATCGGTTATGAAGCAGTAGGTATATGTCTGTTAGTATCAGGATGCTGTCAGAGGCTCCCGGCTGGTTGCCCAGGAAAGTATGAAGACAAGGAAAAGTTTCTTACCATACTTTTTTATTTCAGACTTTACAGACAGAGGCTATAGCACCCAGCCTCTTGGATAATGGCATTGTCCCGAGTGAATCTCCACATACCCCCGTCTCTCCCACTTCCTCATTCGTCATTGTCATCGCCTCGTCTATGGGTGCTACTACATGCCCTCTGTCTTTGAGCTCTTTTCTCTCCTACTTTCAAGGCTCGCCAGGTTCTGGGAGATGGGTGGTCTGGAATGCTTTCTAATGACAATGTGTCAGCCGGGTGTTGTTCCGGCTGCCCCATGATTTCCCAGCTTTTCCCCATATCTGCCTCTGAGCTCCTACCTCCCTCAAACCCCAGTTGTAAATCTACAGTATACTGTCTTCCTCTTTCTCCTCCCTGGAAGGGTCAGGATGGGGAGGCGGTCTCCACCATTCCTCCTCTGCCCAGTCCCTGATAGTCAGACTATCTGTCTGTCTGTCTGTCTGTCTGTCTGTCTGTCTATCTTAGTCTTCAACCATGGAACCCAAGACAGAATACATGTGGTTCCTAGGCAGCACATTGGCAAGATTCAGAGCTTCATGGCTTCAGCAAGATACCTCTATGTCCCTTCAGACCATACCTTCTGACCAATTCCTCTTTCAATGACATCATCAGAGCTTCTCTGAAACTTGCACCCTTCTAGGACCTCCTAGCCACTTTTGTATGTGTTACCAGAGGTGGGGAGGGCCCCATACAGGCTTGGAAAGGTGCAGTTTTCTGTATGTCCTTGGGCATCCCATGCATGGATGAAGCCAAAGGCCCATCTAGTCCAGTGCCCTGTTTTCACAATGGCCAATCAGATTCCTGTGGGAAGCCCACGAACAAGACCTGGGCACAACAGCAGTCTCCCCTCCCGTGATTCCCAGCAACGGGTATTCAGAGGCACACTACCTTCAGAAGTGGAGTTGGTGGGACATTACCACTGCGTCAGAAGTGGAGTTGGTGGGACATTACCACTGTGACTTGCAGCTGTTGACAGCCATGAGGTTGTCTAATCCTGTTGTAAAGTCTTCCAAGCTGGTGTCCATCCGCTACGTATTGTTGGAGCAAATTCCATAGTTAAACCGGACAGTGTTTGAAGATATACTTCGTTTTGTCCATCCTGAAATTTCCAATGTTTGACTTCACTGGATGGCCCTGAGTTCTAGCATTCGTATAGAGGGAAAGGGATTGCTGCAACACGAAGTGATGCTGTTTCCAGCTTGGCCAGTACCATTTGCCAAATGGAAGAGGTACGTTGTGGATTCAACGCATGTGCCAGGGGCAAATCCCCCCTTAACCCATCTTCTCTTTCCTGCTTTGTGTTGGCAGTGGACTAAATACCCAGGGACTTGTGTCATCTTTATATATCTAAACCATTCCAGCAAATAAAGCAGGTAAGCGCTCAGGACAAATCCCCTTCTGAGTCAGCTCCTACACATCTCTGCCCACATTATTTAGCCAGCACAAATTGCCCTTTTACTCTCCACATCTCGCCAACGCACACTGGAATGTGAATTATCCCATGATGGCTTAGAGGCTTGTCGCTTGGCAAAAGGGACCAGACATTCAGGGAAACTTTGGAAGGTATTATATTGCAGGAACGATCGCCATACAGGAATCAAAAACAAAAATGCCAATCTCATGATGTCATTAAATAAATCTAGAGCTTTTTTTTTCCAGCCAAAAGTCACCGGAACTCATTTCTGGCACCTCTCAGGTAGTCACCATTGCCATTATAAGAGAAGAAGAAGAAGAGTTTGGATTTGATATCCTGCTTTATCACTACCCGAAGGAGTCTCAAAGCGGCTAACATTCTCCTTTCCCTTCCTCCCCCACAACAAACACTCTGTGAGGTGAGTGGGGCTGAGAGACTTCAAAGAAGTGTGACCAGCCCAAGGTCACCCAACAGCTGCATGTGGAGGAGCGGAGACGCGAACCCGGTTCCCCAGATTATGAATCTACCGCTCTTAACCACTACACCACCCTGGCGGGTGTTCTAGAAAAATAGCAATGAAAAATCTATAGTCTATATAACTATGTAACTGGAATACTGTGGACAGTTCTGGTCACGTCACCTCAAAAATGGATATTGTGTTGTTGTTGTTTAGTCATTTAGTCGTGTCCGACTCTTCATGACCCCATGGACCAGAGCACGCCAGGCACTTCTGTCTTCCACTGCCTCCCGCAGTTTGGTCAGGCTCATGTTTGTAGCTTCGAGAACACTGTCCAACCATCTCATCCTCTGTCGTCCCCTTCTCCTTGTGCCCTCCATCTTTCCCAACATCAGGGTCTTTTCCAGGGAGTCTTCTCTTCTCATGAGGTGGCCAAAGTATTGGAGCCTCAGCTTCACAATCTGTCCTTCCTGTGAGCACTCAGGGCTGATTTCCTTCAGAATGGAAAGGTTTGATCTTCTTGCAGTCCATGGGACTCTCAAGAGTCTTCTCCAGCACCATAATTCAAAAGCATCCATTCTTCAGTGATCAGGGCAAAGTTCAAAAAAAGGCTACCAAAGTGGAGTGCCAGCTGTTTTTGAACTAAATTTTCCATCATTCCTGACCACTGGTCCTGCTAGCTAAGGATGATGGGAGTTGTAGTCCAAAAACAGCTGGAGACCCAAGTTTGGGAAGCACTGGTTTAATTGAATGAGAAGGGAGAGCGCCACGTAAACCACCTTCTACCCCTTGGAAGAGGAGGAGGTGGGATCTAAATGCAACCAAAAAAATCAATAAATATTTGGCCAAACTTAATGGGGTGTGTGTGGAAAACTTTTCGCCTCACCGAAATCTCTTATTTTCACTCACGAAGCCAACCTGGCAAATCTTTAGCACAGCCCTGTTCTAAATAATACCTCTTCTGCTACTCTTAATGGGCAGCTGGGCTCACAGTGGGAGCTGCAATCTGGGCAAGTATTAGAACACTCGCTAGACTAATTCAACATGTCAAAATAACAGAGTAAATCAAACAGACTTTGACACATAGCAAAAGGGCTGTTGATTTGGCCCTCTATTTCATAGTTGGGGTGTGTGTATTCAGGAAATTGGCTCTGCTTTTCAATTCCAGAGGCCTGTATGCTAAATTTCCCCATGGAATCTGGGTTGAGGAATCCATCAGTTTTATGAGCCCCGAACCCTAGTTTTTCATCGCAAGAGGCAGTAGATTCCTGACATTGATATCTATGGGAATCGGTTCCTGTCCAATGTTGCTTTACTCCTGCATGCCAGAGTCCCATCTTTCTTGTAGTCATTCATGTTTCTAGTAAGAACCGATATATATCTTTTTGTCTTGGCTTCCATGCCAAAACAGCCCATTTTGGCTAAAGATCTCGAAGGAGGATGAGAGCTAAGCCAGGCTCCCAGCCAAAAGACAGGTTTTAATTTTTCCCCACCATTGAATCGCATCATTACTAATGACGGGAAATATCAAGGGGTGTGATAATGACTTGGCGTTGGAAGGAATATACAGACGCCACTTGTTTCAGAACTGGATTCTGACCACTTTGTGATGGCCTTTGCTTGTTGTGTGATGTACCATTAATACTTTTAGAGTTCGTTCACCCAGCGGTCTCTGTGCTTGAATAGGAAAGTTGCAAATACTGGGTTAGATCCAAAGGTTCCTTTCCTGTGTTAGAAGGAGTCTTCCTCCAATGGAAGGAGACTTTCCACTGAAAGACAGCTCCTTTATTGGAAGGTTAGAATCCTTTGAACCAATGCATTGTACAAAATGGGAGCTGCTGCAGCATGGACTACTCTTGCTCATGGGGCGGGGGCAGTTTTCTAACTTCTCTTCTCAGCTGCAATCTGCCCCCCATAAAAAAATATAGAGTTAAACTCTCATTCCCACAGTCTTCTAGACCCATGAGAAATTGCTTAAGGTGCATGACAGTTGTTAGGATGCGTCCAAGGAAAAGGGCGCAATTGTCAGGCCCCCAGCTGCCTCCAGCCCACAGGCCAGCAGCCGGGTGAACTCCGGTCCTTGGAACAGCATGAATCTGAGACCCAGAGCTTCAGGAGCTTCAGAAGCTGGGCATTCAACTCAGCAGAGATAAGAACTCTTCGCAACAGAAGGGCAGATTAGAGGCTGTGTAAAGCGTATTTTTAAAAGGTAAAAGGTAATGGGACCCCTGACCATTAGGACCAGTTGTGACCGACTCTGGGGTTGCGGCGCTCTTCTCGCTTTATTGGCCGAGGGAGCTGGTGTACAGCTTCCAGGTCATGTGGCCAGCATGACTAAGCCGCTTCTGGCGAACCAGAGCAGCACACGGAAACGCCGATTACCTTTCCGCCGGGGCAGTACCTATTTATCTACTTGCACTTTGATGTGCTTTCGAACTGCTAGGTTGGCAGGAGCAGGGACCGAGCAATGGGAGCTCACCCCGTCATGGGGATTCGAACCGCGACCTTCTGATCAGCAAGTCCTAAGCTCTGTGGTATAACCCACAGTGCCGCCCGCGTCCCAAAGCATATTTACAGGCATTTTATTCAGCAGCAGGACAAAGGAAAAACATGTCTGCTTCCCTTCATGTCCAAGCAAACAGCATAAGCAAAAGCTAAACACAAACAGAAGTTCCCAGCAGGCAGTGCTAGAAAGTAAACAGACATGTGACATACAACAATCCACACATCTGTTTTAAGGTGGAACAGAACATCAATATCCTAACAGACAGTATGTACTTCCTTTTTAAAAAAAGAAAACAGCACAACAAATCTGTGGAGGTTGGAAATTGGGCTACACTTGAATATTTGCACTCCTGAAGGAAAGGACCATGGTTCGAGATGAAAAGAAAGTCCCTACCAGAGAAGAATGGCAAATGAAGCTGTTGGACTAGGCCAAAAGGGCAAAACTGACCGGAAAGCTCAGGAACCAGGAAGACCAAAACTGTCAGAGATTCAGAGATCCTGTCTTCTTCCCAAAACCTGGCACCTTCTTACCCATCTTTGGGAAGGTAGTGCAAGGGCTGAGTTTGTGTGCCAAATTTTGGCCTCACTCAGGGTGCTATAGTACCCAAACCACTACTTCTAGCAGGGATATGACACTCAGTCTCTCAAATACAAAAAGCCAGGCACTGTACCCCAGAATAAGTATGTGTGGGTTCTTGTGCTAACAGCTGGGTTCAGCCACCTCTTTCCTCCAAAAGGGATTCCCGAGATTACTACTATGTAATTAATATTTTGGGATGATTAGGCTCAGGCATGTTCTGCAGTTAATTGTTTCTGGGAAAGAAAACACAGAGGAAAATAGGAATGGATACGGTAATGAAACTTGAACGAGCAGTGACAATTCAATTGCGTTTACATGGAGCCATAACAAATTGAAATAGCCCACGTAATGAGGGCACAAGACGGATACGCACCAGCCACCCCTAATAGGAAGAATAAATCCCCCAAAGTCTCGACAGGTTGCGGCGACGTCAACAAACAGCTCATAACGCTAATGGAAATAGCTTCAGACCAAAGCTAATACCCGAGATGGCTGGATAGGACTGAGATATTAAGCATATATAGAGGGCTCTGCATCCATAGAGTCAATGTGGAACACGAGTAAACACACAGCACAAATCTCCTTTAGAGTCTCCTGCCTACACATCTCTGCCCACACAGTCTAGCGGCTGAAGAAGAAGAAGAAGAAGAAGAGTTTGGATTTGATATCCCGCCTTTCACTCCCCTTCAGGAGTCTCAAAGCGGCTAACATTCTCCTTTCCCTTCCTCCCCCACAACAAACACTCTGTGAGGTGAGTGGGGCTGAGAGACTTCACAGAAGTGTGACTGGCCCAAGGTCACCCAGCAGCTGCATGTGGAGGAGCGGAGACGCGAACCCGGTTCCCAGATTACGTGACTACCGCTCTTAACCACTACACCACACTGGCTCCTTCATTCTTTTGCATCTCACCAATGCATCTGGAATCAGGACTGTGTCCTGAAGTTGCTAAAGGAGTCACTTCCAGGCTCTTTACCAGACAAAACTGACCTAGTGATGAAACGGAAGGGGAAACATAACGAGACCTCCGCTTGCAAAAATAATTACTTACACTTAACAAACCCTTAACTTCTGTTAACTTCAGTTCTTACTGAGAACCAAAGTAGATGATACTGCAGAGATGGGAGAATGGTGCCCTTTCCTTTCTCCCTTTCTTTTCACTGAAAAACAGTTTTGGAGGCTGAAACCAGGGTTGGGGAAATGGCAGGAGAAGGGGACCGCTTGACCCTTTTCCTTCCTGCTATTTCCCCAGTGCCTAAGCTGCCTTTCCACCTGTGCAGAAAATCAGAGTTCCTTTATCTCCCCACCCCCGAAAATAAAAAAAAGATTTGGCAATTAAATAAAAGGTTGTATTGGTGGATGGGGTTAAGCACCCCCTCCCTGCTAACACATACACACACAACTGACACACACACAACAGACACACATGTGTTCCAAACTAAGGTCAAGGAAGGTGATTGCGTGGACAGGCGGAGTCCCCCAGGCCCTGGTCGGCCCCCCGTCATGTGGAATAAAAACTCAAGAAAATGTGCTATGGGATTAAATTGGCCACAACTTTATTATATTTCAGATGTGGGTAGACCTTGGCGCAGCCATTGGGTGTTATCCCTCCCCAGTCCACAGCCGGGGACCTAGGGAACATCAGGGTTATCCAGTGGGGGGGATGGGCCGGCTCTGGAGAACATATGTTCAAGCAGAGATAGCTTCCCCCGTTATGCCGCCGTCACAGGGGAGAGCAATGACGACCTCTTGGCATACGGTCAAAGCCTCCCCTCAGAAACCCCTTTAACAGGGAACCCTGGTATCGCCGCTGCAAAGAGGAAGATAGATTAAAGGATTCCACCCAAGGCCTGATACCGCCAAAGTTGTGACGTTTTGCTATGGGAAAGGCAAAACCTGCCAATGCAGGGGAATTTCTTTCTGGCCCTTCAACAGTGACCTTGACGTAGCAGCGCCCGCATACCTGTGAAGAAAAGTTAACCTGCAAAATAAGACTTAACTGAGGGTGGGCAGGGTGGGAGAAGCTCTGGAGCCAAGTGTGGATTCCCAGGTAAGATCCTCCCTCTATTGTGTGGGCAGGTAGTCCCTCCCCTACCTGGCCTGGTCTCCCTGGCAAAGCTTCCCCCAGGCGGGATTGGACAACTGACTGAAGTAGGCGGAGACCTCCAGGTATCCCACCTGGGGGAAGGCGAAGCCAAGCCTGTGCTGATGGAGCTGCTCTAGATCCAGGGGCTGTGCGCGTCCACGCAAAGGGCGCCCCCCGTTTTATGCAGGAAGCGGTCATTGTGGAGCCAGCTGTTTTGCATTGGAAGCAGCAGGGTTTTAATAGCAGAGTTCATAGAAAATATTATGGATGGCTCTAGTTTATGGATGGGAGAGAAAATCAATTCAGTTCACATGCAAAGTTGCATCTTTCAAATGTGCACTTCCTGAAGCAAAATGAGAACAAAAAGATGGTTATTCTTTGAAATTCACACTTACCTGAATTTTGCACTGCAGTTCTTCCACTGAACAGTATTTAAAATGCACATATTAGGGTAAAGTGTGTATAAAATGAGAATATATTAGTGAAGATAACATATAGAAATGCATTACGGAATTAGAGGTTGCTTGCAAAAATGTATACATTACTCAAACCTACACTGAATAGGAGAAATTTGCACGAAACTGCTGGTGAATTTTCATGAAGATTTCTTTTTTCGCTCTTTTTTTAACAGCACACATTATAGACTACAGCAGTTCCACCTCCCCAACCCTAACGTCTGCTCTGGTGCTTCACTGAGTGCCCAGGTGGGCACAGCTGGGTAAGACCAACTCTAACCTGCTCACCCACCCAGGTTTCAGTGCTACAGATTCGATCGGCCTCCTCATCCATAATCAGATCATGGATGAGGGAGGCCTTACTTCGAGTCAACCTGCCATTCAGCAGCAGCAGCCACAGACCCAAGAGCTGACTGATAGGACAACTGCAATTCCCCAGGTCGGAGGAGCAGCTGACACATGGCACAGTCACTAACTGCCTGTGTCATGTGCCCCTAACGCAGCCTGACCCACTTCCCACACCCAACTTCCCCCTACCCTGAAGCACTGTGAGTGGGCCTCTGCCATGCTTCCCCTAGCTATCCCTCCAGGCACATCCTAAGTCTTTCAATTAATAATAATAATCTAATAAAAATTATTATTTATACTCCACTCATCTGGCTGGGTTTCCCCAGCCACTTTGGGCGGCTCTCAATAGAATATTAAAAGCACGATAAAACATAAAACATTTAAAAACCTTCCCTAAACAGGGTTGCTTTCAGATGTCTTCTAAAAGTCAGACAGTTGTTTAATTCCTTGACATCTGATGGGAGGGCATTTCACAGCATGGGCGCCCACTACCGAGAAGGCCCTATGCCTGGTTAAAACAGCAACAAAAACTTTGAACTTAAAAAAAGGTAAAGGTACCCCTGCCGTACGGGCCAGTCGTGTCCGACTCTGGGGTGGCGCGCCCATCTCGCTTAAGAGGCCGGGGGCCAGCGCTGTCCGGAGACACTTCTGGGTCACGTGGCCAGCGTGACGAAGCTGCTCTGGCGAGCCGGCACCAGCGCAGCACATGGAAACGCCGTTTACCTTCCCGCTATAAAGCGGTACCTATTTATCTACTTGCACTTTTTAAGGGTGCTTTCGAACTGCTAGGTGGGCAGGAGCTGGGACCGAAAGACTTAAAACATTTGAGCTAAAACGCAGTTTAAAACAATTTTAAACTATCAGGGTAATAATAATAGCGACAAGATCTGATAAACAATACCTTCCAATCCAAGAGTTTGTTCAGGTACCTCAGCTTTTATAGCTGGAGTAAATCTGGACTATTCCCTCCTGGGCCAGGTGGAAGAAGCTTGCAAGGCAGGGAGCAGGCCACCCAAGACTCACAGCCAAGATGGTATTGTATTGGTTTCTTGTATTTTATGGTTCACTGACCATTTGGGGTTATATTTATCTACCACTCCAATACCTTTGATGAAGAGTAACTTAGAAATATAGAGGAGGAGGAGGAAGAGGAGGAGGATAGTCCTTGGAGATAGTTCAGTCGGTAGAGCATAAAACCCTTAATCTCACGGTCGTGTGTTTGAGCCCCATGTTGGGTGAAAGATTTCTGTATTGCGGGGGGTTGGACTAGATGACCCCGTGGGTCCCTTCCAACTCTACAAATCTGTGATTCTGTGAGGAGGAGGAATACAGACAAATTAGCCAGCCAAATGGGAAAGCAAAATAGCACTGAAAGGTGGGTTTTATTCATTTCCAAAGGATGCATCCACAAGCGGGAAAAGGGAGAGCCCTATTCAAAACATGATTGTATATGTTTATTTCGATCCCAGGTTTATTTCCCATTGCTCCCTCTCTGAAGCAAACAGCATCCTTCACAGTTCCTTTCCAAGCTTCCAGATTATTTAAGGTTGATCAGAAGGCAAAGGAGAAGAGCAAGTTCTTCATTGTCATGGTGACAGCCCAGAAATATACCTAAGTCTGAGACTGCTTGCTTTCCTTGGTTGCCAAAACAGAGGTTTGAGGATGAGTTTTAATTTTAGCTATGAAACTGATTGAAGGTACAAGTCATGATGGGTTGTTTAGAAAGAATAACAAACTATTGGCACTTCTTCCACAAAAATCACACACCCACACCCAGATTCACTGTTTGAAAACCTGTTGCTAGGTTGAGGACAGCTTATTCAGATCTATGGTCATGCAACATACTCTTCCAAAACATGAGCATTTGTTGCATCCTCTGGTGGATTACCCATGAGGCTCAGTTGACTCAGATAGCACCTTCTTTAGTTTGCCCAAGATCCAGAGAATAACCACAGATCTAGGGCTAGGGCTTCCCCGAGAGAGGGCTATCCAGACTTGCAAACTTTCTGTCTCAGCAATGCCTACCCTCGCTTGGTCATGTCCACAGAATGGAAGATGGCACGATCCCCAAGGAAGTGCTCTATAGGGAGCTGGCTTCAGGCACCATGCCTGTTGGCAGACCAACTCTGCGTTACAAAGATGTATGCATGCATGACACGAAGGCTGGCAACATTAACCCTACCCTGTGGGGATCCCTTGTAGATGACTGCAGTGCCTAGAGACAGTCGGATCACATATCCATAGCAGTGACCAGAGGAGGAATGACCACTGGTAAGAGCACAGAAAGAAGAAACGCCATGGTATACTTGCATCAGCACAAATGGACACCTTTATCTGTCCCAGCTGCAACAAAACATGTCTCTCCCATATTGGTCTCTACAGCCACAGCAAGCACTGTAACTGTCCAGCAGTATGACTACACCCACGAAGGTGCACTTCTCCATTGGCTCCCGAGACAGACAGATGCCAACCAGCCAACCACCCATCTATGTAATTGGTTACATTGTCAAATTGCTTTTATTGACAAGGAGTTTCTCCTAATCTTCAAAGGAAATTGAGTTTCCTATAATTTAAAAAAGCAGAGACATCACCTTGCCAACAAAGGTCCATATAGTTAAAGCTATGGTTTTCCCAGTAGTGATGTATGGAAGTGAGAGCTGGACCATAAAGAAGGCTGATCGCCGAAGAATTGATGCTTTTGAATTATGGTGCTGGAGGAGACTCTTGAGAGTCCCATGGACTGCAAGAAGATCAAACCTCTCCATTCTGAAGGAAATCAGCCCTGAGTGCTCACTGGAAGGACAGATCCTGAAGCTGAGACTCCTGTACTTTGGCCACCTCATGAGAAGAGAAGACTCCCTGGAAAAGACCCTGATCCTGGGAAAGATGGAGGGCACAAGGAGAAGGGGATGACAGAGGACGAGATGGTTGGACAGTGTTGTCGAAGCTACCAGCATGAGTTTGACCAAACTGCAGGAGGCAGTGGAAGACAGAAGTGCCTGGCGTGCTCTGGTCCATGGGGTCACGAAGAGTCGGACACGACTAAACGACAAATAATTTAAGCAACCCAGATGAGTCCTGCCTGAAACAGAAATGGAGAGATTCCGCCATCCCTAGGCTAGTTTCTAAGCAAACTCACATGCACCTCTCAATTCTCTATCCATAGAATCATAGAGATGGAATGGAGCCAAGGGTCATCTAGTCCAACCCCCATAATGCAAGTATGAGGTCTCCTCCCCCCTACTCTAGATCAAGGAGAATGGCTGAAAAACACTTTGAACATGGCACACAAATATAATTTTTATATTTACAAAAAAATCCACAGCAGGAAAAACAGAGAGTCCTCCAAATCATAACAAAAACTCCATCCTCTCCGTCTCTGAAAATATGAAACAAAGAACATTTGTAATCAAAATAAATTTGAAACCTGTTGCAGTCTCAGTTCCCTACCAGACGTGGCATGTTTGCCAATGTTTTCTTTTCTTCCCGCCTTCAGTCACTGTTTATCATTGGCAGCAATTAATTTCTCATCTTTAAAATAATAAAAGGCCTGTAATGCTTGGAATGTAAATGATTGTCGCCCCCTTGTAACCATAAAAGGAGAATGCCTTGCAGAAAAATGATGACTGCTGCAACCAAACAGCCTTTGTGGCAAATTCCCTGGAGCAAAGTGTTTTAATCTAATAATTGTATTTGAGACACACACACAAAAATCACACATGATCCCTCTTACCAATGGCTTGCAGCATCTTGGCGACGCTTTGAGCAAATTGACTCTAATCATTTTAATCATCTCATCTTCCTAAATCTTTTAACACCCCCCCAACACATACACATGCACGACACGTGGTACTTAACACACAGCAAGAACATCAATATTGAAAATACACTCTGTAGGGGAACTGTATATCACTGCTCTACAGTATTAGGCTGACAACAAGATGGGTCTACTCTTTCCCCAACTCACGATGTTTGCACAGACAAAACGCAATACCAATCCCAGCATTGTTTCAAAGTCACGAAAGGCAGGTTGCTGCCAGAAGCCTGCTATGGAACATGAGACACAGATGCTGGGATGAAAAGAATTGTTGGTCTAGTTCTGGGTGTCCAAGGAAGCTTTGGACGTGTGTTTCTCAGACACCAGTCCCCCCGGGCAATGTGGCAAATTGCTTTTGGCTTCCAAAAGCTGTTTGTACTGTGGCAAGAAGGCTCGCTGCTTCAAAGCAGGGGGAGTAAAATATGACATAGGGACACAGGTGGCGCTGTGGGTTAAACCACAGAGCCTAGGACTTGCCGATCAGAAGGTCGGCGGTTAGAATCCCCCAACGGGGTGAGCTCCCGTTGCTCGGTCCCAGCTCCTGCCAACCTAGCAGTTCGAAAGCACACCAGTGCAAGTAGATAAATAGGTACCGCTCCAGCGGGAAGGTAAACGGCATTTCTGTGCGCTGCTCTGGTTCGCCAGAAGCAGCTCAGTCATGCTGGCCACATGACCCAGAAGCTGTACGCTGGCTCCCTCAGCCAATAAAGCGAGATGAGGGCCGCAACCCCAGAGTCGGTCACGACTGGACCTAATGGTCAGCGGTCCCTTTACCTTTAAAATATGACATTGGGCATTCCATGGACCGTGGGCACACCTCAACCAGCTCTTTAAAAATGCCCTATGAAGAATAGTTGAAGGAATATTTAGCCTGGAGAAGAGACTATGCATGTGTTATACAATACCATGTGTTGTTATACAATACTAGGCTGCCTTTAAAGATGGTTTGGAAACCGCAGCTGCTGCAGAATTCAGCAGCCATGTTGTTCATATTAGAGGTTTATTGGGACATGATGGTCTGACCAATAAGGGTCCAAAAGCACTAGCTACCAATTAGTATGGAAGTGAGAGCTGGACCATAAAGAAGGCTGATCGCAGAAGAATTGATGCTTTTGAATTCTGGTGCTGGAGGAGACTCTTGAGAGTCTCGTGGACTGCAAGAAGATCAAACCTCTCCATTCTGAAGGAAATCAGCCCTGAGTGCTCACTGGAAGGACAGATCCTGAAGCTGAGACAGGTTTGGCCACCTCATGAGAAGAGAAGACTCCCTAGAAAAGACCCTGATCCTGGGGAAGATGGAGGGCACAAGGAGAAGGGGACGACAGAGGATGAGATGGTTGGACAGTGTTCTCGAAGGATGAGATGGTTGGACAGTGTTCTCGAAGCTACCAGCATGAGTTTGACCAAACTGCAGGAGGCAGTGGAAGACAGGAGTGCCTGGCGTGCTCTGGTCCATGGGGTCACGAAGAGTCGGACACGACTAAACGACTAAACATCAACAACCAATTAGTTCCCAGGCCCAGTGTGAAGTGCTGGTTTTGACTTATAAAGCTTTATGAAGCTGAAGACCACAATACCTCAAGGACTGCCTCCTCTCCCCATAAGAACAAACCCAGACCCTGTCACCTGATGCCCTTCCAGGGGGTCCAGAGGGTGGCAACATGAGAACATGTCCTTTTCCGTGATGGCTCCTTGTTTATGGAATGCTCTCCCCAGGGAGGCTTGCCTAGCTCCATCATTTAGTCACCAGGCTGAAACATTCCTTTTTCACCAGGCCTTTGGCTTTTAATTATCCATGGACTCTGTGAATCAGGGAGGTGTTTTAACCCAGCTTTTAAAAAAGAACTGTCTTAGCTTTCCCTTTGTTTTCTTTTATCCCAGTTCAGTTGGTAGAGCTCAAGACTCTTAATCTCAAGGTCATGGGTTCAAGCCCCACATTGGGCAAAAGATTCCTGCATTGCAGGGATTTGGACCAGACGATTCTTGTGGTCTCTTCCAACTGTACAATTCTATGATTCCACCTTTTTTGCATCTGCTTGCTTGCTTGTTTTTAGTATAAATTGTTTAGTGTTACTTTGGTTTAAGAGTGTCTAATAAAGTAAAATAACAACTACTCTGGAGATGGGGACAAATGGCCAGTTTGAGTTTCTTTCCATTTCCCTTTCCCCCCCATTCTGAAATTGAGTTCTCGATTGTTTTCCTAACAGTTTGATTTTTAGAAAAAAGTAATTTCTCTTAATAAACACATTCCTATGTAATTTTCCTTAAGCAAGCAATTTCCCTGAACATAATGCATTTTGTATGTTATTTTCATTGTGTATATTTTTATGCAGGCATTACCCTAGTACATGCAATTTTGTACACATTACCTGCATTGCAAAATTCAGAGATGTCCAGATTTTTAAGGATAACTGTGTTTCCATTCGTATATTGCTTTGGAAAATGTGGGCTGCATAGCCTCACCTTTAACTGTGAAGTGAATCTAATTTCTCTCTATACTTCATATTAGCCCCAAAGTTATACTCAAATAGCTGTGGTATTGTAGAACAAAGACAATGGTTAACTCAGTTGGTTAGAGCATGGTGCTGATAACAACTTGGTTGCAGGTTCGATCCCCATATAGGACAGCTGCATATTTCTGCATTCTTCTTCTTTGATTATCACTCATAGCCAAGTAAGATTGTCTTCCATAAACACAGTTTTAACAATGAGTCCGTAAATGGCTGTGGAGGCCAATTCTGGATCCACACATCCTTCCACAGTGGGGACATAGATTTCCAGGTGGAAGTTGATCATGGCAAGGGTTTGCCAATCATTCCTTCCTCTTAGCATATTTCTCCCTTTCGTCCTGAGTTTGAGTGTCTTCAAAGCCCATGACACCTTCGGTAAAGGCTGTTTTTCCCAGGTGTCAGTGTTTGTACTACATTTTTAAAGATTTGCCTTGAGAGAGTCTTTGAACCTCTTTTGTTGACTACCAGCATTCCGCTTTCCATTTTTAAGTTTGGCGTAGAGTAGTTGCTTTGGAAGACGATCATCAGGCATCCGCAACTGCACATTGCAGGGGGTTGGACTAGGTTATCTTCAGGGTCTCTTCCAACTATACAATTCTATGATTCTATGAGCAACTTAAAATGCCCTGGTAAACAGAAATGTTTTCACCTGGTATCTGAAAGGATTGCCAGGATCAGCATCTATCACTCCACTTTCATCACCATCAGCATCATCATTTCCCCTTAACTAGGGGAGAAGCTATTTCAGACTATCAACTATGCAAACCTCTCATTAATTAATTCCGGAAGCTTGCTGGATGCCCACGCAGGGAGCCACAGACTTCTTCCAGTAGAGGAAGAAAATGCATGCACTTCTGGAATGTGTGACATCTTCAAAGTACTGTATCAATATTAACTCATTAATTAGTGGAGTGGGCTAATTAAAGATGGGGACTTAATGTTCACGCCACTTACGAACTTAGGTTGATGCCTTAGGTTGTGTTCCTCTGGAAGCAAAAACAAAATGTTCAACTCCAGATTTTGCAGGGCAATGCAACCTTAACCTTTACGTTAACCTTTGCATAGCTCCAGGCCTTGCATCCGTGGATACTTGGGCTCAATCCCACTCCCTCTTATTATGCTCCAGCAAAACTCCCAGTGGATCGTTTCCAGATTGGCACCCCATGAATCCCCCTTGAAGTCATGTATGAATAAATTTGCATGACTAATAAGTATGCATGAATAAGTTTTTTAATATGCAACAATTACAGCAATTTCACAAGGGACTGCTCAGAGATCTGAGGTTAAAGGCGGGTGGGGGAGGGAGGGAGGAACCGTAGCCAACACGGAGAATGGCAAGAAAGAAATTAAACAAAAATGCAAAACCATTTAAGGCTGAGCGGGGAGGACACAGAGAAGGGGAGCGGAAGGAAACCCATGAATGTTTCAGTTGTCAGAAGAGTGAAGAAGAATGGGAAAAGAACAAGGGGATCGTGGAGAACAGAAGGCAAAAGCATGAAATGTGGACACTAATTAATGGGGCTGGCTGGCCATGAAATGAGAAACGGTGCCCAATGAGGAGATTTCACCCCTCCCATATCCAAGAATCTCCTGAGGAGTCTGCTGATTCTCCAGAGAGGAGGAGGCGAGTTCTGCTCTCTACTTATTCTGCGCCAGCACCACATCAAAGAGTCAGTCAGTCAGTGTGTCGGAGAGAGAGAGACTGAGTGTTAGAGAGAGATTGTGTGTTTAGATAAGGTTGCTGCTAAGAGCAGCTGCAGACACTCAGTGCGGTTCAGCATTCATTTATGCAAAGACCTCATTTAGCTCTGTATATAGTTTGTATAGTAGATAGAATAAAAGAAGATATTCTACAGAGCTGCTCTCCGAGTTGTTTATGCTCTGCTAGACTCTGCTAGACTCTGCTGTGCAATGACTGTCTTCTTGTGGGAGTGAATCCGGTGCTCACAACTCTAAGCTGTGAGTCCACAGCAATTTGACCTGTTCCTGTGCAGAAGGTGGTCTCTGGAAGTGCTACCCAGCTCGCCTAGCCCAGTTGGGGCTGAAGTGGATGAGTCCAGTTGGTGACACTGGCTCAAGGGCGATGCTGACACCCAAAAGTGTCAAAGAGGAGACTTTGGAAAAGAAAGACGTTTCCGTTTGTGGGGCAATCTGGGAAGGGAGTGGGTGAACTAGCCTCCTTTGCTCCAATAGCTACGTAGTGCAATGCTACCCACAGAGGCAATTTAAGGCAGTACAATGAGTTCCGCTGCACCGAACGCCAAGCCTAGGGGGTGCCACTGGGTGCCACAACTGTGACATAGTGAATTGAGCAGAATGGAAGGCAAGAGGCAGGAGGGTGCTGAATTTTGGCCTCACGCAGGGCACCGCTGGAATTTGAAAGACCAAATTCTGCCCCGACTAACCATGTCTGTTCAGAAGGAAGTCTTCAGTTCAATGGGGTTTACTCCCAGGTAAATGAGGGACGTGGGTGGTGCTGTGGTCTAAACCACAGAGCCTAGGGCTTGCCGATCAGAAGGTCGGTGGTTCGAATCTCTACAATGGGGTGAGCTCCCATTGCTCAGTCCCTGCTCCTGCCAACCTAGCAGTTCGAAAGCACGTCACAGTGCAAGTAGATGAATAGGTACCACTCCGGCAGGAAGCTAAACAGCGTTTCTGTGTGCTGCTCTGGTTTTACCAGAAGTGGCTTAGTCATGCTGGCCACATGACCCAGAAGCTGTACACCGGCTCCCTTGGCCAATAAACGAGATGAGCACCGCAACCCCAGAGTCGGCCACGACTGGACCTAACGGTCAGGGGTGAGCTTAAAATTGCCACCCAATAATCATAACTTAGACAGCATCTTAAAAAGCAGAACAAAGGTCCGTATAGTTAAGGCTATGGTTTTCCCAGTAGTGATGTATGGAAGTGAGATCTGGACCATAAAGGGACCGAAGAATTGATGCTTTTGAATTATGGTGCTGGAGGAGACTCTTGAGAGTCCCATGGACAGAAAGAAGATCAAACCTATCCATTCTGAAGGAAATCAGCCCTGAGTGCTCACTGGAAGGACAGATCATGAAGCTGAGGCTCCAGTACTTTGGCCACCTCATGAGAAGAGAAGACTCATGAGAAGAGAAGACAGGAGTGCCTGGCATGCTCTAGTCCATGGGGATGCTCTAGTCCATGGGGTCACGAAGAGTCAGACACGACTAAACGACTAAACAATCATAAGCAAGAAGCTGCCAGCAGAAGGCATGTTCTCACTTACAGGCCTGCCCAATCAGCCTTTCCAAAAGGCAGCTCTGATTGGCAGGAGTGACACTGTAGCCCAGCCTTCTGCAACCTGGCAGCCTTCAGTTACTTTGACCTACAAATCCCATCAGCTCCAGACAATGTGACCAGGCTGGAAGGGACTGATGGGAGTTGTAGTCCAAAAATCTAGAAGGCACCAGGTTTGGGGAGGCTGCTCTGGTCCTATTCAGTTGGACTAAAGCTCCCATCAAATGGCATGGCCAATGGTTAGGGATGGTGGGAGTTGTAGTCCAACAACATCTGAAGGGCACCACATTAGCTACCACTGGTGTAGAGTCTTCATCCTTTGGGTCACTTATGGAGACAGACCCAGAGATTCCCCTTGCACTTGGCTATTGAACAGCAAGGTAAATATTGCATGAATGCTATCTATTTTTTGCACTTTCATTTCTGGAAATCACTTTGAGATTACCCAGCAGGTAATTTAAGGAAAAACTTGGTTCTTGCTGTTCAGATATTTTCCAGGGCAGAGGCATCTCTTTCATGTACCAGAGATGACCTGTTGGAGATGTATCTACTGCCTTTGCAATGTGTTGGGGAATAACCCAGAAAGAAACAATAACCTTGTTTCACAGCAAAGTGCTTTGCAATTTGCATCGCTCCCGCAGAAGCATCTATTATCCTTCCTGTAGAGTCTCTCGTCTTTTCCCCCTGTCTCCCCACTCCAGTCCCCCTCTCCATTATGCCACCTTTCAGTAACAGAACCGGGTACACAATGCACATCCCAACTAATAAAGCTCTGGTTGTGTAGGTTATTATGCACCCATCACCCTATATAATTGAATCTTATTAACTTTTAATTACACTTGTTTGCAAACATTACACGCCCCTAGACAGATATTGTATTTCAAGTTTGATGGTGTGATTAATTATTGAAAAAAGAGTCTAGAGCTCTCTTGCAGAGAGCTTTCTGCAAGAGTCATGTTTCCTGTGTTTTATCAGTCCCAACATTAAAATGGTTATAGGAATCACAATCTTGCATGTTTTCATGTTAAATCACTGTATCCACAAACATTGGGGCATTTCTTATTAACAGCTGACAGCTGGCCACTTATACCTTTTACCCAGGACTGTCTATGTTTGTAACTATGTAAATCTTTTCGTATTGTAAGCCACCTTGAGCATTGTTTTAACTGTGGAAAGGCGGTATACATATAAAATGGTGGTGGTGGTGATGGTGATGATGATGACGACAGCCTATGCTGGCCAGAGAAGGTTATTTGGGATCTCAACTGGACTCTTTCCTCACCTCTACTGTTACAGCCAGTTTGCTGTAGTGGTTAGAGCATCACACTAGGGAGACTAGGGTTCTTGATGCTCGCTGGCTGACCCTGGGCAGACTCTCAGTCTAATCTATCTCACAGGTTTGTTTCAAGGATAAAATTGAGGAGGTAGAACCATGAGCTCCTTGGAAGAAAGGTGGGATAAAAATGTAATAAGTAGGATGGCTTTAAAAGAGGAAGAGACAAATTCATGGAGGAGGAGGCTAGCAATGGCTACTAGCCACAATGGCTATGGTCTACCTCCACAGCTAGAGGCAGCAATGCTTCTGAATACCAGTCACTGGTGTGGTGGGCCTGGGGGTAACCCGTGAAACGCAGTCCAGGGCTGGTCCAGAATCCATAGGTTCCACTGGGAGTCAGTCCAATAGGCCCGAGGCAGGACACGAGGCAGGAAACCAGGCAAGGACAGGTGCAGGATCTAGCATACAGCAATGTTGCTCCCGCAACCTGGGTTGGCGTCCAACAGCCTTTTATCTTTGTTGGGGTAGCAGCCAGTCCTGATCCCCCAGCGACTCACCTCCCTGTTTCGCCCGAAGGCGAGCACTCCTCCTGCGAGTACTCAGGTCCCTCCTTCTCTCAGACCTCAGTCTCTGCAGCTCAGGAGATGTCAGTGGGTTACTAGACCCAGGGGCCACCTCAGCCTCCCCTGACCCAACTGGTAGTGGAGCAGCTGTAAGTGATGGCCCAGCTGAAGGCAACGAGGTCATCCCTGCATCTGGAGCCAGGACAGGCTCAGGCCCCTGACTCGGCCCAGCTGGTGTTTGTTGCAGGGGAACCTGTGCAGACTGGGTCTCGTCAGGATCAGGCCCCAGACTTGGTTCAGATGATGCCCGAGGCAAAGGATCCAGTGCAGACTGAGTCTCCTCTGGTTCCGAGTCCAAGTCCCAGGCCATCACAACTGGAAACCACAGGAGGGAGAGTTGCTCTTCTGCTTGAATCCTGCTTACTGGTTTCCCACAGGCATCTACCCTGGGAGAACAGGATGCTGGAAAAGATGGCCCACTGGCCTGATCCAGCAGGGTCTTCTTATGTTCTTAAGCAAACAAATGAGATTGTTGAGCTTTTGGCGGGCAAAGTTGTTCAACTTTGGGAAGAGGGGGCAAAAAACAACAACCCCCAAAACCAACATTTCCGACATGGGTTGCCATATGTCCAGGTTTTCCACCACATTTTCACAGTTTTCACTTTCACAAATTCTGCCCGGACGTTATTTTCAACAGAGGCATCCAGGATATGTCTGGGAAAACACAGGCGTATGGCAGCCCTATTAAGCATAATGATTGCCAAGGTACCCACTAATGCAACAGATGAGCTTTGCAACTGAAAGAAGAGTAATCATCCATGTGCTATTGGTTTCTTTTAATTGGTAGAAGGATGGACGAACAGCATCTGGACGGGTGCACAGATTTTTTTTATTAAAAAATAAAACTCAAGAATTGGAAGCTCATACAAATATGGGTGGGCAGATTCTTCTCCAGAACTTTTCTGGAGAACCCAAAGCAGCTTTCGCCAACCTGGTCCTCTCCAGAAGTTTTGGAACTTTGACTCCAGTCAGCACAGCTATTAATTGACTGGGGTTGATGGGAGTTGTAGTCTGAAACTGCAGAAAGGCACCAGGTTGGGGGAAAGGGCAAGCCAAAAGAATTGCACCAAGGGGAATTCATCCTCTTTTGGTCTCTGGCTCTGTCATAATCTTCACCCACAGATCGGATAGAAGAGGAATCCGTTTAAAATGAATTAGTCCATTGAATTTGATGGCTGTGGCCTGATCAAGCTTTTCCTGCATCTGATCACCTCTTGGAATGATGTTTTGCTTGAGTATTGTTGGGGGTTTTAAAACGCTTGGCTAATTATCTGCAAACTTATACACACAAAAACACATGTATGGTAAATATAATACAGTGGTACCTCTGGTTATGTACTTAATTCATTCCGGAGGTCCATTCTTAACCTGAAACTGTTACCTGAAGCACCACTTTGGCTAATGGGGCCTCCTGCTGCTGCTGCGGCACCACCGCCGCACGATTTCTGTTCTCATCCTGAAGCAAAGTTCTTAACCCGAGGTACTATTTCTGGGTTAGTAGAGTCTGTAACCTGAAGCGTATGTAACCTGAAACGTATGTAACCTGAGGTACCACAGTATGTATGAAGGAGACAAGCCCCATTCTGCACTACATTTCTGCAGCTTAATTTTAGATGTAGTATTTTTTAAATATATAGCATTGCGATATGCATCTTATTTTGTTAAGTACTCTATGCTGGCTTCAGTTTATAGAAATCATGATATACCGTATTTTTCGCTCTATAACACGCACCCGACCATAACACGCACATAGTTTTTAGAGGAGGAAAACAAGAAAAAAAATATTCTAAACGAAACAGTGGATGTATGATTTTTGTGGTTCATGCTGTGGCCACAGACATGTGATCTGATGGTGAGTTTGAGGTAGCCCAATGCAAAAATCCTGAGGATCCATGTGGATCCGTGCTTTGTAACCACGTTTTAAGTGGGGAGGGAAATAAAAGCACTCAAGGGCCAAGGAACACGCGTGGGGTGGGTGGAGAAGTATGCTGTTAATAATGCAGAAGAGGGGTATAAGAGGAGAAGCAAGCAGGCTCTGCTTCTCTCCCTCCTCCCCGCTCGCTGAAAAATTTTGCTGCTATTTAGCCAGCTGCGTGGGGAGGAGAGAGGGACAGAGAGCCTGCTTGCTTTAAAGGAGCCAACCGGACAGTGTAAGCGGCTCCTCTCCTCTCCCGCTTTGCTCCTTTAAAGCAAGCAGGCTCTCTGTCCCTCTCTCCTCCCCACTCAGGAGCTCTTCTCCCGCTTTGCTGTTTCAAAGCGAGCCACGGAGGAGGGAAGGAAGGGGAACCATGGATCCTCTGCTCACGACTGCAGCAGATTCCCGCCGCCATCCGTAGGCATTCGCTCCATAACACGCACAGACATTTCCCCTTACTTTCTAGGAGGAAAAAAGTGAGTGTTATGGTGCAAAAAATACGGTAATTATTGATTCGGGGCGGGAGGGGAGAGAGAAAAGTGGTAAAGTAAAAGCCCATCAGACACTTGCATCCATATAAAAAATGCACACCCCTGTTCTTCCAGCTAATGCTTCTAGTGCTTCATTACTTGTGTTTATTGATTGGCTTTTGGTGTTAGACGCTTTAATGAGTCACTGAACCAACAGCATTGTCTTGTTATATTTTTATAGTGTGTGGCATTTCCTTCAACGCACACGTGCCTGAATAATGGAACATGAACATATAGTATATGACCTTACAAATTCCTGTAGGTTCTCCAGAAAATGAGAACGTACATTCACAGGAGACAGAAAATCCAGTTGTTTCAAAGGCTTCTTCGGGCATAGTCTTTAAATATTCCTGATATTTTAAGGAAGGAGTAGTCACATTAGCCTGTTACGTTATGGTAAAAGTAAAACAGAGTCGCTGCAAGGAATGGATATTTGCTTCCCACCAAATATTAATGTGCTTCCATGTGAGGCGTCAAGCTACCTCCAAGGTAGAAAAGGAGAAGCCACAAAATGGACACGAGGATTCGGTGAAACAGAACTGCTGTGAATGGGTGACCCCCCTTTCCTAGTTGGTGGTGGATACCCTCTCTCATACCCTCCAAGGGTCCCGGTTTTCCAGGGACAGTCCCAGAATTACAAAAGCTTCTGATTTGATCCAGGAATGTCCCTATTTGCCCCGCAAGTGCCTCTGTTGCCAAGCTCAGGGAGAAGAATGAGCCAGCGCTCGTCTCGAGTGACAACAGCAGCTGAAGCTTCAAAGGAGCATCCTATTGCATCTCCATGACCTCTCTGTGGCCACCAATGCTGGCATCCTCCCCTGGGCAGGTCATAGTGGCTGCAGGAGAGTGGGGAGGCTGTGGCCACAGAGGTCCAGCCCCATGTGATGCCCCAGTTCTGATAGTTGGCCGAGAGCACCGCTGCCCTGGGTGCGAAGAAAGCGGGGGGGTTTGGAGCAGAGAAGAGAGCAAGGAGTCCAAACTTGCCCCTTTCTAAAAAAAAATTATTTACTGGTGTGTGTGTTTTTCTTTTCTTTTTGTAAACCTACCAAAGAATAAAATAAAATCAGGATTAAGGGATCTTCTCAGGATGGTGGGGGACTTGTGTGTTGTGTCCCATTTGTGGAGTGCTGGTAGCACTCACTAATAATAATAATACCTTTATTGTCAATGTACAACCTGTGTACAATGAAATTAACCAAGCCTCGCTCCCACAAACACTCAGTCTCATTGCACTCTGTGTGCTTGTTGCACAACACATCAACCCCGGAAGTGAGTTGCACTATATTATTTTCTGTTCAGCAGCCTAACAGCCCACGGATAGAAACTGTTTTTTAGTCTGGTGGTACGACTGATTATACTTCTATATCTCCTGCCCGAGGGTAGAAGATTAAAGAGGTGCTGGCCAGGGTGTGAATCATCCCTGAGAATTTTTCTCACTCTCCTAAGGCATCGGTCCCTTGCGATGTCATCCAGCAGACTCAAGGGACAGCCCATGATATCATGTGTTGTGTTCACCACGCTCTGTAAAGACTTTCACCTTTCTTCTGAAAGGAAATGCTATGCAGGAGGGAGGGGAGAGAAAAAAATGGGGGGGTTACGGGATCAGTTGTAGAGGATTGAGAAATGTCTCTATTTTCATTGGAGGAATGTTGGAAGGTATGTTCTCTTGGCTCTGAGTTGAAGCCATCACCACGACACTGAAGTCTGTCCCCTTAGCTCCAGCCTACATAACATACCCTCCAACATTTCTCCAATGAAAATAGGGACATCCCAGTCCTTAATGATAATTTTACTATTCATGCCCCACACATATGTTCTATATGTTGGGCAGCTTCCAACATAGAGAAAAACATAATAAAACATGAAACATTAAAAAAAACAATAAAACCCTTCCCTATACAAGATTGCCTTCAGATGCCTTCGGGTAACTCCATACCCTCCAACATTTCTTCAATGAAAATAGGGACATCCTAAGGAAAAGTGGGACATTCCAGGATCAAATCAGAAACCGTGACAGCTTTTCAAAATCAGGGACATCCCTGGAAAATAGGGTCTGACATAACTCTGTTACATCCTGTTCACTCGCTTGCAGATATAATGTCACGTAAGTGGCCCATTGAGTTCTTGACAATTAAAGAAGGTCACATGGATGGAGGAAAGTACAGGGACCCTTGAGACTTGGAGCATAATAGCGGATTACATCGTTTGGAAGTACGCTGCTCTGCTTTTGTGGGGAAGCTCATTTGGCTGGAGAGATCCGCTTTAGCAGCTGTTATTTAGTTTATCTGGATTTGTTAGCCGAAACAAGGGAGGCCTGAGAGGATGAGGCTTCCCGGAGAAAATAAAGCCAATATTTTTCCTCAGAAGATTTATAGACACTTTTACATGCATCCAATTAGCGGGTGACATTTACACAAGGGCCTCTGTTTACGTGTCACCATTCCAACCGGCGTGTGGGAGGCAGTGTCACTGTGCCACGCTGAGCCCAGCCATGCGCCAAGAGGCCTATCAGGCAGAGCGGCAACAAACACAGTGGCCCTGCCAGGGTGAGAGTTTGAGAGAGCTGTCAGAAGAATAAGTAGGAGAGAACAAGGCGCTACAGAGTTACCACATTCTGAAGTAAGCCCCATAGTTGCACGTTGATTTGGAAAGTTCAGATAAGGTAGAATCACTTTTCTGTGTGAAGTGAATCAAATTGTGTGTCCCCCCCCCCATCCTGACACACTTGTTGGGTGAGGCTGTGTTCATACCTATCCATTGGGCTGAGAAAGCCACGTCGCCACATTCAAAACTTAAGAATGCCAAGCAAATAATAATAATAATAATAATAATAATAATAATAATAATAATAATAATAATAATAATAATAATAAATTTATACCCTGCCCGTCTGGCCGGGTTCCCCAGCCACTCTGGGCAGCTCCCAACAGAATACAGTCATACCTCAGGTTACAGATGCTTCAGGGTGTGCGTTTTCAGATTGTGCACCGTGCTGAACCCGGAAGTACCAAAGTAACCCGTTTCGGCACTCGTGCATGCACAGAAAAGCTAAATCACGCTTTGCGCTTATGCAGAAGTGCCGAATCACGACCCACGCGTGCGCAGGCGCAGCGCTGCGGGTTGTGAGTGTGCCTCCCGCACGGATCACGTTCGCAACCCGAGCATCCACTGTATTAAAAACGTGATAAACATCAAACATTAAAAACTTCCCTAAAGAGGGCTGCCTTCAGATGTCTTCTAAAAGTCAGATAGTTGTTTATTTCCTTGACATCTGATGGGAGGGTGTTCCACAGGGCGGGCGCCACTACAGAGAAGGCCCTCTGCCTGTTTCCCTGCAACCTCACTTCTCGCGACGAGGGAACCGCCAGAAGGCCCTCGGAGCTGGACCTCAGTGTCTGGGCTGAATGATGGGGGTGGAGACACTTCAGGTATACTGGGCCAAGGCCGTTCAGGGCTTTAAAGGCCAGTGTTAAAGGCCAGCACCAACACTTTGAATTGTAGCCAAGTTCCTTTTTCTCTGACCTTCTGAACCTATCTGCTTTTGGAACCCAAAATGCGGATCCCCAAATGCAAGAAGGTTCCTGTGACAG
Organism: Podarcis liolepis; assembly: GCF_965112155.1. NCBI lineage: Eukaryota > Metazoa > Chordata > Lepidosauria > Squamata > Lacertidae > Podarcis > Podarcis liolepis. Next base: position 91,951,419 of record NC_139556.1, read on the forward strand.
CTGAAAGATGCTTTTGCATGCTCTACTTCCCCTAAATTCTCAGAGGGGGTCATAGCTCAGTGGTAGAGTACATACTCTGCATGTGGAAGGGCTCAAGGTCAATCTTCAGCATTTCCAGGTAGGGTTGCAAAAAGCTCTTGCCTGAAACCCCAGAGAGTCACTGTTGTTCTGGGTCAACAGTTAGATCTGGCATCAGGCGGCTTCACACAAGGGGCTTTGACTGTGTGTAGAATAGTAAGGCTTAATTTGAGCCGTTTGGATTCCTCCTTTGCATTTTGATCCAACATGCTAGACTGGGAGGGAGGGGATGTTTTTAAAGCTCCTAAGAAGAACAAGGTTCTGTATTGACATTATCATGGAATTCAGGGCAAATCCAGTGTTTGTAACACTTACCGTATTTTTCGCACCATAGGACACACCGGACAATAGGATGCACCTTGTTTTAGAGGGGGGAGAACAAGAGAAAAAAATTCTCTCCCTCTCTGCCCAGCACCCCTTCAGCGAAGCAGCAGGAGTCGCTGCGCAGAGAGGGGGAGAATTTCCCCCCTCTTGTTTCCCCCCTCTAAAACAAGGTGCCGTTTAAGGTGCGTTCAGACGCCTTCAAGCGGCTACCTTGGAAGCCTGGAGAGCAAGAGGGGTCAGTGCGCACCGACCCCTCTCACTCTCCAGGCTTCAGGTTCCTTTCTACCTGCTCTTTGGGGCAGGCGGGGGGAAGCCCACCACCAGCCCCAAAGAGCAGGTCGGGGAGCAGCGCAAAGGCGCGCGGCTATAGAGGCTCCTGCCATAGCTGCGTGTCACCTCTCCAGCCGGGAGAGAGTCGCGGGGGGCTTCTTTAGCCCCGCGCGCGCTCTTCCGGCTGGAGAGATGGCGCACAACTAAAGAGGCTGCTGCAATAGCTGCGTGTCACCTCTCCAGCTGGGAGAGGGTAAGCGGGGCTTCTTTAGCCCCGAGCGCGCTCTCCTGGCTGGAGAGGTGGCGCGCGGCTATAGAGGCTCCTGCCATAGCCGCGCATCACCTCTCCAGCCGGCAGAGGGTCGCAGGGCTATGCTGTCTTCGCTCCATATGAGGCACACACATTCCCCCTTCATTTTTGAAGGGGAAAAACTGCGTCCTATGGTGTGAAAAATATGGTAAATCTGATGCTTCCACTCTGAGTTATGCTTTATGCTTATTCCCGTGCTAATTTGTTTATTCATTAGATTTCATGGCTTATGCCCTCCATCTCTGGAGGTATATTTGAGGCTGACAAAATGTTATAGTGTCATGATAACTTATGGGCGGTGTGCGTTTGTGAAGACCGCTCTTCTTGCCGCTTTGCAGCAGAACAGTTAAAGGCTATATATCTAGCTGTGTGTTTGGGAAGACTGTATATCTAAGAGTGTTCTGTTGGGTTTTTATTATGCTCTAATGTGATTCATGATATTTTGCCCAGACCAAAAAAATATATGTATAGATTATGTCATTGTTTATACTCCACTCTTGGGCCTTAGTCAATACTAACTGGGAGAAGGAGCTGGGTTATAAGTCTAGCACAATAATGTGTGTGGAATTTTTCGTGGTGTCTGGTGCAGGATTCCTGAGAACACTGGCTTCTTAAAAGGCCAAACTTAGAGCCATAGCTCAATGCTGGAACATCTGCTTTCCATACACAAGGTCCCAGGGTCAATCCCTGACATCACCAAGTAGGGCTGGGAAATATTCCTTGTCTGAAACCCTGGAGAGCCTCTGACACTCAGTATTGGAGATATTGGGCTGAGTGGACCAACAGTCTGACTCAGCATAAGGCAATAGTTTGACTCAGCATAAGCCACTTTCCTATGTTCACAATGGGGAAGGAAGCCCACAATGGGGAAGGAAGCATCACCACCACCACCATTCCAACTGGTGGAGTGCTGTATGGTGCACCCTTTTCTCACCAGAGCCAGTGTGGTGTAGTAGTTAAGAGCGATAGTCATGTAATCTGGGGAACCGGGTTCGCGTCTCCGCTCCTCCACATGCAGCTGCTGGGTGACCTTGGGCTAGTCACACTTCTGTGAAGTCTCTCAGCCCCACTCACCTCACAGAGTGTTTGTTGTGGGGGAGGAAGGGAAAGGAGAATGTTAGCCACTTTGAGACTCCTGAAGGGGAGTGAAAGGCGGGATATCAAATCCAAACTCTTCTTCTTCTTCTTCTTTCCATGGGCTCCAGCAAGAAACAACACCAAACAACCACCTGGGTCCAGAAGCCAGTTTCTTTCCACCACAAGGTCAGGACACTGAATGGACCCAATGTGTGGTACCGCATGGAATACTGGGAAAGATAATAGTTGAAGGTGGGGACAAGGCAGGCTTCAGATATAGTCCCCGCAGAGATGCTGAGGTCCTGGCAGTGGACCAAGAATAGTGACACCAGCCCAGACTTCTTACTTAGAAGAAGAGACTGCATGTGAGCCTTCTGTGAGCCTCCAAGACCAGCCATCTTGCTCCTGTGTGGAGGGAGAATGATCAGTCTGTGTCCTATGCTCCACATATTCAAGTGGCCTGTGTGCATGCAGCCCATAGATGTTCAGATGAATACCCATAAGCTGCCTTGTGCGTGATCTGGTCCCTTGGAAATTGGAGGATCCCAGATTGTGCGTATAGGAACCAGGGCTATTTGGGTGGAGGTGTGTAGGCTCTGTGCAAAAGTGGGTGCTTGAGCATGTGGAGACTGGAGACCTGGACAGCAGGCACCTGTTACCACCACCACCAGCAGCAGCAGCAATGCCTCAGATAATGCAGAAGTGTCAGCTGAAGCACAGCATATACAGACAAATGCTTGGAGCTTTACACATGTCGAATTCTCTTGTGTTGCCTGTCCAATGGGCGTGCATGTGCTAGGACTGCTCAGCTTAACAAGACCTCAGAGCTACACAACCTTCTCTGTGTTGATGTCCCACTTTTAATTAAATGGCTTTGTGGAGGCTCCACCACCTTATGCATCAACCCCTTGAAAAACACAACCAATTGCTTTAAAAAATAATAATATTGTGTTCCTGGTTCGAGAATTGCTGCATCTGTTTGCTAAGCCAGAGGGGAAGCAGGTATTGTGCTGGGCTGGGGTCTGTTCTGCCGATTTCCATGCCCATCTCCTGAGTAAGAGTGGGATTTGACACAGTTTGAATAAATGCATCGGGCTGGCAGGTGAGGGCAGGGGTTAGGGGATTCTGCAAAGACTTCTCAAGCCAAAAGGAGGAGGTGGAGGAGGAGGAGGGAGTGCTAAACCAATTAAAAGAAGATGAAAGCTGACAAGCAGCTGTAAGGGCAACGGAGAAGATTAAAGCTAAGAGAGATTATTGGTTGGGCTGTGGAAAAACCTACATGCAAAATGATCAATGGAATAAAGCAACTGTTTGGTCCCTCCTGGACTTGAAAAGAAAGAGTCCTCAAGAGGCAGGTAAGCGTGTTGGGTGCTGGGACTCTTTCATTAGGCAAAAGAATGGAATGGTAAATAGTAGGTGGTTTTGTATGTGGCAGGATGAAAAGGTACTGTGCCATTTGAAACTTCCCTTGTTTTGCACTCTCCAGTTGAGCAGGAGCCCTCCTGGTCAGAAGAACTTATCACCACCAGCAACTAGCATTTTGAGACCCTTCTTAAAACATATGGGAACAGTGCAAACTCTTCCAGAAATGATTCAGCTAGGCACTGCAGTTGTTTGGCCTTCGCAGCAAGCTGCTGGACATTCTGTGTGAAAACGTCAAACTGTTCAAATGTCAATGTATGTTTATGCATGTGGAGGAAAAGGACAAAAAAAGGGTTACTTTTGGTGTGCTGTTTAATTTGGGTGTGTTTGCCTGCACCTGCAGGGGGAATAGTCGGTACAATTTACTGCATAAATGCTGTTGTGCTTAAGTTTGCCCTTGGCCAGAGCATAGTCTGTATGCTGTAAGGCTACTGTATATACAAATGTATGTACAGTGGTACCTTGGGTTACATACGCTTCAGGTTACATACGCTTCAGGTTACACACTCCGCTAACCCAGAAATAGTGCTTCAGGTTAAGAACTTTGCTTCAGGATGAGAACACAAATCGTGTTCCGGCGGTGCGGCAGCAGCAGGAGGCCCCATTAGCTAAAGTGGTGCTTCAGGTTAAGAACAGTTTCAGGTTAAGTACGAATCTCCGGAATGAATTAAGTACTTAACCCGAGGTACCACTGGAACTGGAACAGCATTATACTGTCAGTAAAGCAACTGACTCTTCCTACGACGATCCAGTGTTTCTCTGCTCTTTTGGCACACTCTGGTACCATTAGGATGGGCACTCTGAACATGCCCCAACACAAAACGCTAGTGCTCTCCTTAGGTAGTCTTTAGTTTTGTATATCGGGGATGGGTGACCACATGGATAGAGGGCTAAATAAGGCCATCTAGGCATCTCTGTCTCTCACTCGGAACTCTTCCAAGCCATATTCCTCACTAGCCCTGGTTTACCCCTTCTTGAATTTTATTTACCGGGCTGGAATGTATTGAACTCTGATGAGGCCTCTTGTTTGTCTCAATGGAGGGTAGAGGGTGTGTGGTGTGTGTGTGCAGAAGCTAGCCTATTGTACAAAGGTAATGCTGACATTCATTGTCCACCAGTGGTATGCGGCTTTCGGAAGGTTCTCCAGAAAAGGATGTGGCCCTTTGGCTCAAGATGTCCCCCACCCCTGTATGGCAGACATGCTGGAGGGGGCAATGGGGTGTGTGCGCTAGATCTGCCTCCCCCTCCCATTGCTGTTCTTATTGCCCTCTGTGACCTGGAGGGTGGCAGTGTGAATTGGGGGCCCTTCCATCCTCGTGGAGGCCCCTGTAAATTTTAGAAGACCTAGGTCTAAAGATGTTTCTGGTGGGACAGCAGCTCACTCTGCAGCTTCTCCCTTCCTCCACAGTTGAGTTGTGGCCAAATCCCCACTTGATGTCCTGTAGCTCAACAGGCATTGCTCCCTTCAAGCTAAGGCTGCAATCCAAGACACCCTGACCTAGGAGTAATTCCCACTAAACTCAATTGGACTTACTTCCGAGCAGGAATCCAATGGATTGTGCAGCAAGTGACTGATACCCCAGGCAGTAATTGACATATCTAGTGACATTAGTTTCTCTATTTCTCATCTTTCCAGTCTCAAGTTCAGTTTGCCACTTTTCCATTAGTTTTTTTAAAAATTAAAAAATTCTCATGAGAAATTTCTAGCATTTTAATGCACATTTCTAATATTCTTGCGAGCAGTTATGTCATTTTCACACATATTTTCGCATGTTTTCCCCTAATAAACTCATTTTTTCTTACACATTTTTTTAAAAGCCGGAGAGCTACATTGCAAAATGCAGAGGAGTGTGAATTTCAAAGTATAGCTGCATTTTTGTTTGGGTCTCGCTTCAAAAAGTGTTGGTTCGCACTGGATCAAATTGCTCTCCCATCCCTAGACTCTGCGAAGATTACTCACAGGTTAGCAAGTCGCTCTACAGTTCTGGGAGAGGGAAAAGTGCCTTTAAACGCTTGGTTTTTGTCAAGCATCACATATCAAGGGCCGTAAGTTGTCACCTATCAAATTTTCTCAGAGCTCCAGCACTGGTTGCCAAAATACCAACTGCCGTTGTGTACACTGTCAAATACTGTCAGATACAAAAAGACACGTCAGCTATGAAATATCATCTGTAAAAATAGCTACTTTTTCAAATACCAATAGATGCAGCATACAATTGTTATCTGCTAAATATTCACGCAATAGCTTAAATGTTCCAAATATTCAGCATCAATATTTCAGAGAGGAACCAAGAGGAGGGAGAAGCAAATTCTTTTCAGCTGTAGTTTGGGGATATCTGCTTAGGAACATAGGAACACATAGGAAGCTGCCTTATATAGTGTCAGACCATTTGGCTCTATGACTGGCAGCCATTTCCAGGGTTTCCAACAGATGTCGCTCTGAGCCCTGTCTGGAGATGCCAGGGATTGGACCTGGGACCTTTGGCATGCAAAGCAGATGTTCTACCACTGAACTATGGTCATTCCCAATAGCCTATGTTGTTCTGCTCCGTAGCCTGAGACTTTCCCCTGAACTTTGACATACACATACACACCACACCTCCATTCCTAGCAGCCAAAGGAAGCACTCCTGGGTTTGATTTCCTCCTTCTCTGCTCGAAGCAGTCAGGGGTGGAGCAAGGTGGGTGCAGACCGCCCCAGGTGTCATCACCAAGGGGAGTGACATTTGGCACACCACCTGCCCGCGACGCTCACCTACCCAGAGCCATCGGGGGAAGGGGGATAGTTGCACCATTTTCCGCTGCTTCGTTTTGATAGCCCCATGATCCTGGGCTGCTGGAGGAGGCATGCAGGCAGGCAGGGAGGGGGCAGGAAGGAGGCAGGCAAGCAAACAAGTGGAAGGTGTAGGGAAGGAGAGAAGCAGAAGCTCTCTCAACTCAGGATCACAGCCAGTCTTTTTATACTGTGAGTCTCTTGGGAGTCCAACTAGATTTCAATGGGGGGGGGACGACAATAAATTTTCTGCAACGGGCACCACGTGACCTTGCTATGCCACTGGAAGCAGTGTGCTTCTGCATGCCAAATGCTGGAAATCATAAATATGGAAGGTGATGTTGAGCTCAGATCCTGTTTGCAAGTTTCCCATAGGCATCTGATTGGCCGCTCTTGAGAAAAGGATGAAGAACTGAATGGTCCTTTGGTCTTATCCAGCTGGGCTCTTCCTATGTTCTTTTGCCACTGGTTCCTGGTCTCTTGGCTCCAAAAGTTACCAAGGTGTCCCTTGGATGTTCTCGTTCCAATGTGACCCCTTAGCTGTAATGTTTCCATGTATACAAGGGACAATATCAGGAGAATGTACTGGCAATAATACTGAGGCACTAGCTCAAATGGCAATGCCATGATGTAACTCGCTACACAATTGCTATTTTAAATGTAGTTTTAGCCATACAATTGCAGGCATTCTCCATCATGCAACTGCAATTATGTGAGGGGTGGGAGAACAGGACTGTGCTTGCTGGCTCCAACTTCTCTCTCTTTGATTTATAGAAATAAACATTTATTCAAAAGTTACAATACAGCTTTGCCCACTGCCATAATATCACTGAATAATCAGTCCTCAATCCCACATCACTGTCATGTTGGCTTGCCAAATAACCTCAATAGGAACCCAACTACTGATCCAGTTGGCTAGACATTTCCAATCAATATATCCCTCTACAGACACCTCTGTGATGATGATGGCATTAAAATATCCTCTCTGTCACATTCCCCTTGCTGATCCTGCTGTCCTCCAGGTGTCGGAGTGAGGAACTTGGTTTATGCACAGAGACTGCCTGCATGGTTTAGAACCTTGCACCATCACAGAAATATGGGGAGGGAACAAGCCCGACGATTTACAGAATATTGGATGACGCTTGGAAGAATATTTGGCCTGTTTCCAGAGTGCATCAAATCCAGAGCTCTCACGTCCGAAAGAAGTATTAGGAGTTTATGATGCAGAAATAAGTGATTGGTGTTTGACGCACATTGAGCTAATGGTGAGCTGTCGGTCGAAAGAGAATGGTAGTGACATTATGTATCTGGCTTTGCCCTGGGCTGCTCCGTGCCAAATGCAATAAGCATTTCAGAATCTGAATGATCAGTTGTGTGCATGTAACAACAACAAAAACATAAAAAGACATTAGAAATAATTGAACATTAGCTATTTAGCGCTCAAACGGAGGAAAGGAGGAGATGATTATTGAAAACAGTTGGGTAAGGCATTAGGAGCAGGTAGGAGATGTGGTTGGGGAGGGGGGTTGGGGACTCCAATTCCGTTCACACTTAAAGGCAAATCTAACTAATTGGCACTTTTCGAAGCAATGTGAGAACCAAAACACAGCCATCGTTCAAAAATTTGTGCTTCTCTGAATTTTGCAAGGTAGTGCTCCAGCCAAGTAAAGTGTTTATACTAAAAGATATAACATGCATATTTATACCCACACATTTTATATATGCATGTATTGGTGAAAATATCATAAAAAATGCATTATATTAAGGAAATTTACCCTGTAATAGGCAACCATGCATATAAACTGCATATTAGGGGAAATGCACACAAAAATGCTGATGAATTTCCATGAGGAATGTGTGTGAGAGAGAAACTGAAGTGGAAATGTGGAAAACTGAATTTAAGACTAAAAAATGAGAAGGTGAAAGGAACTAAAACTAACACATTTGCCCCTTCCTAGGTGTGGGTGATTTATTGCTTCTGTAGTGCTGAGATCCCTCAAAAATTCTTATTCCAATTTCTTTGTGGATTTTGAATCCAAATTGCCCCCTTTCTTTTCCAAAGTAAAACCAATAGATCTGGAATTCTCGTCGTTTCATTCTTCATTTCCCCACATTGATATAAACCAGGGGCTGTCAACCTGGTCCCTACCGCTCACTAGTGGGTGTTTCAGGATTCTAGGTGGCTGGTAGGAGAATCTGCAGCACAAGTTGAATCCTCCTTCCATCGAGCACTGGGGGGCGGTAAGGAAATTTTACTATCAAGAAAGATCCATTAGTGGGGGGTAGGTATAAAAAGGTTGACTACCCCTGATAGAAACAGATGTTACATTGGGGAAAGACAACCTCTCCTGGCTCGAGGAAGCCTGCAATATATTGGTTCTCCCTCTGCCCACTTCCCCCTTCTTTCCCCATAGAATGTGTGGGGAGGGAGCAGCTTTTGCATGAAACCATTTTGGGGAAGGGGGCGTGCCGATTGTTAGACTGCATATGGTGTGACGTCATCTGCACCAACACGTGACTGGCTTTTTGAGTCCCTTCTTAAAACATCAGTGACCAAAACTCTCTAAGAGATACATTGGCTATGCATTTGCAATTGTGTGACATTTGCAGCTAGCTGCTTCTTTTGCAAAGGGGCTTCTTACTTGAAAAGAGCAAAGTAATGGGATGTCCAGTGAGATATTTTTTTCCAGTGAGAAACTATTTTTCCCCCACCAATGGGATTCAGCAATGTTTTCTGTGGCCTTTTCAAGAATGAATGATGTTCTTCTGCTGGAAATCTTGCTGACTAAGCTTTGGTGCTAACTCCAGAAGGCACCTCTGCTTGAGTGCTGCAACTGGAGCTATTCTCCCTGCTTTGCTAGGAGCCAGGTGGTGTGTAGGGACTGTTAATTCACCAAAGGATAGGTTAAACTTTCTTGGGAATGAGGAAGTGGAAGGGGCCGTCTGAGGCGGAACAGGAAGGAGCCATCTCTCACTGCCACCAACACCCCATCATTGAAGCCTCACTTACTGGGTTGCACAGTAGCAGCTTCTGGAAAGATCTCATGCGAGTTTCGCAAGATATTGCGAGCTCTCACTGGTAGCTGATGCTGCCACAGCCACATGACCCCAGTAGTGATGGGGCAGGAATGGGCAGGGGACCCGTGAGGGTGCTTCCTGAGGCAGCTGCTTCAGCCTACCTCATGAGAGAGCCAGCCCTCGAAAATGGGGCCCACACAGAGAGAAACTGGCTCACATTTTAAGCTGACAGACATTAACTCTGTTGCCCCGTCACCTATGAAGATATATTCTCCAGATGTTCTGGACTTAAACTCTCATCAGTTCTAGCCAGCAGGCTTGGGAGAACTCAGAGATTCGAATAATTTCTTTTTTAAATAGAATGAGGGAGGAGGGAATGCCAAAAATAGCCCAGTGAGAACTGAGTCTGCTCGGTGACGACGGAATGCTGCCTGATTTGTGGGGGTGGAAAGCCAGTCAGACATGGGGAGTGGCTAGAATCCTGAACAGAAAGCCTTCCATGCTGCAACATTTCATTGCAAGTCCCACTTGTGCATTTCAAAGGACATTCAATGGAATAGACCATCGATGGAATAGACCAAGAACCTTCTAGCTCAGAAGTCTTTTTTCCAGCAGCGGACAGCCATGTCTCTCTATGGAGCTCACAAGCAAGGGGCGAAGGAGGTGGCCTTACTCTGTTTCCAGTATCTGACACCTAAGGGAAAGACTGCCTCTAAACATGGAGGTTCCATATAGTCATCGAGATATGTGGCGGGTGAGCATGCACTCCATCATGTTGTACAGTGTGTCATCAAGAACCTCTGTGGCCTCTCTCAGTGCTTGGAATAATTGTGTGTAGCTGGACTCACAGGTGCGCACCACACTTGTAGCATAATGATGGCTTTGAAAGAGGGGAAACGACTACCCACAAGTTTGAGTGGTCTGGCAAACATAAGGACATGCTGATTGATCAGAGCAGTGACTCATCTATCCCGACTTCTATCCCGAAGCATTGCTGCCTCCAGCTGTGGAGGTAGACCATTGTGACTAGCGGCCATTGATGGCCTCATCTTCCATGAACCTCTGGAGCAAGGGGAAATGGACAGATTTAACCTCTGCACACAATTTTATTCCATGCTCTCACACAGAGTTCAAGCGAGTATACATTTCCATTTCTTGTCGCTGCTGTAGGTGAATAGGTGGGCCTAGTTATGAATAGATTCACACTTGTCTTTCCTCCTTTGCCAAACCGTACGATGGAGCAGAGAGGATCAGATAACGCTCAACGTTGACACTTTATTATATGCAGAGCTATTTATATCGGCAGCCTGCCCACCCAGCCAAAGCTGCTCTAAGCTTCCATTCACGTCAGTCTCTCCTTTCTCCAGGCTTCCCGTTAACAGCGGCCTGTTCTTGCGCAAACTTCCCACTTCTGAAGCTCCGTGCAAATGAGATGTGGCAAAGTGTTATGAATGGGACGTAGGGGAAGCAAAAATCTCAACTGTGACTGCAAAGTGTCTCTCTCTTGGGTTAGGAGCCATTTTCAATTTCCAAATATCAGGTTATCGCTTTTTCTTTTCTATGCTTCCTTTTAAATAAAAAATAAAATACCCTGGTCTTGTTTCAAATGATGTTCAAGGATGTTATGGGGGAAATTGGCAGGAAGATAAATGTCCCGGCAAGCTTTGTTGTGCCGAGGCAGATGAGTGATCCATCTAGCTCTGTATTGTATGAAACTGCAGCCTTTTCCATGCAAAAAGAAAATATGCCTGAAGACTCACCAGGCGATACTGCCTGGATCCAGAGCACTTCCTAGCATAGGCACCTACTCTATTGGGGTTGAGGTGTCTTCAGCCCCCACTTGTCTGTTGGGATGGGGCTGAGCTGCCCCCCCCAATCTTGAGGGGGCAGAGGAGGCTGAGCCCTTCCTTGCCCACCCCCTCCCATCCCTCTCTCCTACCTTAGTCTGCTGTCCACCACAACCTTTGGAGATGCCATGTGGCCTGGTGCAGCTTGACTGGAAGTTGCCCCATCCACACAGCAGCAGGAGATGCCATGCAACTTAGCATGGCCTGGCTGGAGGCCACCCCAGGCCATATTGCATCTGGAGACACCACACAGACACTTGGCGATTCTCTGGAAGTTAACTTTTCCTCCTGACATGGTATACTCACAAACAGAGAAGATACCCAAGTTTTCCTATGAGCTTGGTTTAGTTTTGAACCCCAGTAGATACATGTTTATTATCCGGTGTCTGCTACTCGCTTATTTCCATAGCGGCAATTCTCAATGCACCACTGCCTCCCTGCCGTCTAATGCTGTTTTGTAGCAATGCTGTGGTCTGAAAAAGCTGACTCTGGCATCCTAAGGTCAACCGCAAAACTGCTGACGTCCACTAAAGTGCATGCCAAGGATATGCATGTTTGGACGGGTGCCGGTTGGCCTTGATTCGATGGCTCCTTACACACCGATGATGCTAAAGCACATTGGGAATTTGTCAAGCTTACAGAAAGGAACGCACAGAAAACCCACAAGCATTAATCCTGAGGAAGGATGCAGCGACCAAGCACTGGAAGGGAAGGGAAACGTCTTAATATATGACCCTGCTGTGTTAGTGTATTCATTTAGTTTTATATGAGAACCAGATGTGATATCAAGCACATGACTGGACATTTTTCATCTGCTTTTTGTTGATTAAATATGTACCTGGGGAAGGCATGATTCATATTAGGACCACAGCTCGGGGGGGGGGGAGGAAATTTAACTTCCCCCGCCATGGTCCAATCCAGATTGGGGATGATCCTGCTGCTGCTGTGTACATCAGGAAGAAAGTTGACATGGGGATGGGATGATCGGGACCCTGGGCATGATACCCATGGGGTTCCCTTCAGCTGATGACTCTTTCTCATTGTAACCTTCGTCACAGAATTATTGTGAGGGTAAAATGGGAAGTGTTGGCCTGTGCCGTGTCCTGAGCACCTGAAGGAAACCTGTAAGAAATAAAATGAATGCCTTGCACATCTGTTCAATGGTTGAGCTTTGGCAAAACCCAAAAGGAAGAAGTCTATTTCTTGTGACACTGAAGTAATCCAGCCTTAAGCAGAATGGAGAGTTAAATTAGCCAACTTGGAGATCAAAGGTCAGCACAGAATCTCTCCTGGTTATCCCAATTCATACTCCTGAACTGAATGTGGTATCTTTCCAGGACTGGGAAAGGGGGGAAGCATTTTGTGGGCAAGAAACCCACAGTGGACCCCCATAACCTGAAGGAGGTGATGAGTACAAACTGATAATTCATTCAGACTTTCTCACAAAAGGAAGAATGATGGAACTGCTAGAATGGTAGGCCCTTCACTCATCTGGAAATCACAGCCGATGCCTGACATCATCATCCTCTGGAGTTGACTCTGCTGGGTGTGCAAGCAAGGTGGATTTCAGAACACAGTCTGCCATCTTGAAGGCAAAAAGACAGTGCAGCGATGGGAGAAGTTAACTTCCACTTCCTAATCTATTATTCAGTATATCTTGGCTTTCCCCTTGGCCCTATTCAAAGGTTATGATAATCTTTGACCTTGTTCCCATCGTAGATAAAGATTTTAAGGGACCAGCAAGTTCATCTAATCTCCCCATAGTGCAGGCCAATTGAATTTCCTGCAGTTATTGGCAGTAATGAGTGTGGCAAATTGCATTTGGCTGAAGACTCTCAGTTCAAAGGGCATCTAGTCTTTTAAACTCTTTGGCATGCTGTGCAGTGAGAAGTTTTCTTCTTCTTCCCACCCACCGTCCCTTCCCTTGCCACCTGAAATGTTCAACTTCAGACCCGTGCAAATGATCACTGGACTCTTTATAAAATCTCTAGACCTAGAAAGTCCGAGCAATATTTTGAAAGCTAAATCAGAGCGATTTCCCCAGATCAAAAAGTCCCTTTACTCCAATGTTGTAAGTAGCTATTTTTAGACCCAGAACAGGTTTCTAGTTCAGCACCATGCAAACATTTTTAAAAGTTTGCAAAGTGAAAACTGTGAGCTATTTCAGTGGTAACCTCTGTGAAGTGCAATTTGTAAAATCTGCAGTGGGTTAAGAATTGTTATATGTAAACCATTCAGACACATTTCCTTCAAAGTCTCAAGGGTTTTTTTCTAAGTAAACACATGTAGGGTTGCAAATAAAGCCTTGTTTCAATAAATGGTTTCCTAGGGTGGGAATAATTTCTTTATTATTATCCATCAGCTTGGCAGAGTAAAATGTTTCTCTTTGACACACAGAGAGAGCTTTACCAATGTAGGAACCCAGCTGAGGACCTGCGATGGCATTTATTTGTTTAAATCATTTTTACCCTGATATTAAGTTGAAAAGGCTCCCAAAGCAGCTTACATAAGGTCATCTAAAACAAGAGAAGCTTACAGTCTAAAAGACATGGCACAAAAGGAAAAGGGGACAAGGAGGGAAGAGCACCAGCATACAAACTATTCCTAAAGTCACAGACTGGTAACAATTGTCTTGGCTTGATGCCCTTGCTAAGCCTCCAAGCAAGTTTAGCCCTGTCATTTTGTCTACCATCTTGGGACTATGTCTAGTTATTCCAAATCAGGGTAGTAGGGAATAATTCACTGTTATTTTCACGACTCTCAGTATGAAGCACAGTACTGCACAGATTATGCATTTTTTTAAAAAAAAATTAAAAACACCATGCAAATTATCTTGGTGAGATAGAAAAATAAAAATATTTCCACCTGGGGGACAACATTTTGATAATGCACTGTATACAGCAGCTTCCCATGCATTGGTTAGAGTATGCCCAGTTTATATTGAGTGTTCATTTTGATTTGTTTGCAGGGCAGTTATATAATAATAAGCATTTGTCCTGATTTACTTATAGGCGATAAACAACTACCTGACATTCAGAAGACATCTTAAGGCAGCCCTGTTCAGGGAAGTTTTTAACGTGTGATATTTTAGTGTATTTTTGGTTTCTATGGAGAATAAAAAAATTTATTATTATTATTATTATTATTATTATTATTATTATTATTATTGGGGTATTTACATTATTTCCTCTTTGTCATTCATCCCATACTTTTCAATGCATTTTTCCATCACTTTCCAACCTGGATAAAAAGTCCATGTTGTTGTTGTTTAAGTGACTTTGTCGTGCTATGGTGATGGAGCACTTTGATCCATTGTAATTATGCAAACCAAGAGCTCCAGTAGGTGCTTGAATTTCTCCTTCGAAATGCTGGCAGCCTGAAGGTAGCCCAAAACTGGCACATCAGAGACACCAACCCAAATGGGCACTTTGATGTGGACCGTAGGGTATTGTTCGTCTGCAAAACGATAGATTACAGGGCTATATTCAAGAGAGATTAAGCAGGGAGCGAAGATAGCCTCATGTATCAGTGCAGAGGAAGAAAGCAACACCAGATCCAATTCAGAATTGGCCAGTTTTAATCATCCTTTGAGTTTTCAATTTTTTAAAAAATCATAATGCCTGAGCCTTCTAACTTCTATCATGGTCTCCCAGCTGCACCCCTAGAATGACTATACGCCAGGAGAATTGACCTCAAGCTGGCTTCATATCAGGTGGCTCCTTCCTTACACAACTGTGTCTCCCAAAGCGTTTTACAGATTAAGCAACCTCTTAGTTCGAAAGGACTTGAAAGTCGGGCAATTAAAATCTTCTTAGCGCCGGGGCTTTCTGTTTGGCCGAAGAGAAGGAACAAGGGACCGGGGCTGGCTTTTTTAAAATCCCTTTGCTGTTTGATCTCTTTGGAGCAACTGATGTCTGTTGTTTTACTCTCCCCCCTTTCATTAGATTACGGAGAGAGGGGAGGGGAGCTGGCGTATGTGTGACCTTTCTGTAGCGTCTGTCAATGTGCCGCATGTGTTGCCTCAGCTGAGTGATTATGCTCTGGCACAGGGCAACTTTGTGGTGTACCAATGAGAGAGGGAGAAAGAGGATAATGTCCCTCTGAGGGCTAAGGAAGCCAGCTGATAGTGCTATTTGACAAGGAAAATAAACGGGATTGGGGTTGGGCACTGTAAGAGAAAGAAGCTGGGGAGGGGCCATAGCAGGTTGAATCCCCAACATCTCTGGATAGGCCTGGGAAACATTCCCATTCTGAAAAGCTGGAGAGCTGCTGCCATTAAATGTTGACAATACTAGGTTAGATGGACTAAGGGGTCTTATTCGGTATAAGCCAGTTTCCTGTGTTTCTGAGTGAGACAGGGCAAGAGGGTGTTAGTCCTTCGGTTTCTTTTAAAAAAGGCTGTACTGTCAGAAAGAAAATATAACGATAGGGACATGCTGTGTGAGATAAACGGTACCCTGGAGGTATTTGCTCCTGCACTATCAGATCTGTCATGCTTCTCCCAAAGGATAAGGCTTTTTTCCATATATATTTTTTAAAAAAGTTTCTACCAGCTCACCACTCTGGGAATTATATGGAAGATAAAAAAGGGAACTGAGGGGGGGGGGATGAATAAATCTCTCTTTGCGTGTTTACTGAGCATTCATCACAATTTGTCTGTGCAAAGTTTTCAGTGAGGTTATACCATTTTCATGGAGAATTTATTCTGATGTGCTTGCGGGGAGGTGAGAGGAGATTGCGTGAAGCGAGTGGGTTCCCATGCTTAGCGGTGCATTTTCTCATCACTTCCCTTACTGCAAAAAGCCCGGTGGGAGAGCAGTAACCACATTAGCAAATGCACTTTTGGAAAGGTTTTACCAGATCGCATGTGTTATGTGTTGGGAAACGCCCTAGGGTCGCCTGCAAACCCCGGAACTCTGAGCGTCCTCTGATGTGCGTCCTCCAGGGCACTCAGCAACATATATCAGCTTGATATATGCACACTAATCTTCTGGCATAACACAGCAAGAAGAGTGTGACATCGTAGATCTAAGCTACTATTTACACACTATATACAGACTACAGCATAATGGCGACCGTTCTCTTCAGCTCCGAGAGAACAACCAAAGTGAAAGTACGCTACAAAGTACATACAGCGAAAGAGAGATAAGGATGTCTTCTTTTCCCACAGTCTTCTCAGACAGGCGTGTGATTCACACCAGTCACATTTGCAGCATCGGCTGCATGAAATACTAACGTTATATTCAGTAGTGGGTGGCGTGGTAGGGTAGCAGCTCTCACCTGACCTCCTTCTGGTTATGTTGCTGCTGCTCACTGGGATTTAGAGGGTTGAGGGCAAAGCGGTGGTGAGGTCCATGCAGCGCAGATACACCAATGGAGCCAAATCAGTTTGTTTGCACCGTGCCAAACTCCTTGCTGCCTCTCCCGCACCCCCTTTGTTGTTGCTGTTGGCATCTGTCTGCCCCGAGAGACAATGGAGTGCACTTCCGAGGGTGAAATCAAACCATTGCATTAGCAGCACAGTAGTGTTCTCACCCTCCACCTCACAGTAAACAGCAGTGGTGTGGCCTGTTGAATTAAGGGTAGCAAAAACACAGCTAATAAGTTTAAATCATATCTATGACTGACACCCTTCTTTGGAAATTAAATCAATGTCCAGGCTTTAACATCCAAAAACTTTACGTGCAGAAACATAATATTTACAGTCACAGTCTCTTCTTCTAACTTCCAAACAACTGTATTTTCCTCTCTTTCCAGAGCTCAGCGCTCAGCTGAGGCCATGCCTTGCAGCTCCTATGAGAGATTTCTGCTTTTACCTTCTCCTGCAGCTTTGCTCTTTTTTCTTTCAAGCAGGAAAGAAGTACTCCAACACTCTATTCTACTTAGCAGCGTTGATATGGATTTAAAGGGGGTTTAGACCACATTCTGGTCCATTGAGTGGGGTTAATCTCATAGCCTATGTCATTCTCCCATTGTTTTGATTGCGTCTAGGGGGTTTGTGGGATTTTTGAGTAGTATTTTGTATATTGCGGATACCATCCCTTTACCGTTTCCCTTGTTGTTAGGAGGAGGTTTTCGAAGGTTGTCAGGGGCCTAGTTGCTGCTGATTTTACCGTTGGGTTGTTTAAGGGGGCATGTAGTTGGTGTTGTGTTAACCAGGGCATTTGGGTGTCTTCTAGTTTGTCTTGTATTTCTTGGGTTGACAAAGGTTTGTTGTTTTTATAAAAGTCTATTAGGCGATATAAGCCTTTGGTTTAAGCAAAATAGAAACATCGCCACCCGATCCCACCCATCTTTTCCCCTCCACCCCTTTTCTTCCTAATGTCTCAACAAATGAAACTGATTTGTAAAAATGTTACATGGAAAAAATGCAAGAGACATTACACATAATTCTGTAAAACAAGAAAATCTTTAATTTAAAAGAAAATGGAAATAATAATAATAATAATAATAATAATAATAATAATAATAATAATAATAATAATAATGGCGGTCACCTTGTGATTCAGCCAGTGAGTTGGTTATAATTTTTTTTTTTAAAAAAAAAGCAGTGTTCACAGTGGATTCTAAAGCACAGCCATCTTGCTTCACATCAAAATGGAATCTCTCCTTCACTAAATACCTCCCATGTGACCAATGGTAGCCAATCACATGAGAATTACTAGAGTTCAGTTGCCAACCAATCAAATTTAAACACATAGTAATGCATACAAGCATTTACAATTTCAGTGAATTAAATTACTATACTTAACATGGCCAACAAGAGCTCAGGTGAGTGATGACACCCCAACAGCATCCTGTTATCACAGAGGCTACCCAGATGCCCAAGAGCAGGATTTTAGCACACGAGCACTTTCTCGCCTCCTGAGGTATCCAGCAGCCAGTATTCATAGGCATAATGGCTGGGAGCCATTGATAGACTTCTCCCCTATGAATCTGCTGAATGCTCTTTTAAAGCTATCCAGCATGCTGCTGCTTATATTTCTGTAAGAAAAAAAATATATAGAAGAATGTATGACAGCCCAGAGTGATTATTTTGCAAAGGCAGAGCAGCATCTGAGTCTAGAATGAAGAAAAGAGTAGATTAAAACAGCTACTTGAGTCTTGAAAAAAAGGGGGGGGGGATTAGGTTGTCAGGTGAACTGAAATGAATATCCGGATATTTAAAAAAGAAAAAGAAAGGAAGAAATTGAAAAGGCTGCCAGACATGATGGAAGAAGCTCACTCTAAAGACATTCAGGCTCTGAATAGAAAAACCTGAAAGCTCCTAATAGACCATTCCCAATCTCTTTGAATAGTAAACTGTGGTTTGCTTTGTATGTCATGTTCGGAAAAGTGATCACAGCACCAGTGGCGAGACAATGTTTGATGGAACTTGAAATATACTCAGAGTCGAGTGTGGATTTCATGCTCTTTATTCAGCTCATAGTAGTGAGGAATGAAAGTTCCCCCAAAATATCTGCTTTATGTACATTATTTACACAATGGGTCGCACGTGATTGGCTAACTCTGGGATTCTCCTGTAGGCCAATCAGGTTGCGGATTCACTTCCACCTGGAGCTGGATTGGGTGGCTCCTGCGGACCAGTCATGCTGCTGCATTGTTCTAGGGCCAATCAGACTGCTGCATTCTGGATCCTTTTGTTCTAGGACCAATCAGACTGCTGCATTCTGGACCCTATTGTTCTAGGACCAATCAGACTGCTGCATTCTGAATCCTATTGTTCTAGGACCAATCAGACTGCTGCTTTTTGGATCCTATCAACTCAATACATAACAGAACTTTAAAACATGAAAGAGTTTCCTCTGTTCACAGCATTCCAGATGGCAAGAATCTTGGAGAACTTCGTGCAGCAATTCAGGCCTGGCCAAAATGTGTGTATCTGAAAAGAAATCTTTCTTCAGAAGAGGGAAATTGTGGACGACGACAACTGCTTGGCAAAATTATTCAGGCTAGGAAATGGCAATTCGGTGTCTATTGAACATTGACACGAACACTTACTGATCTTTCCAGATGTGACATCTTTAGGTCTGGCAAGCCAAGGGAAGTTAATAGCAACTAAATTGTCCAAGACTTCAGATAGACAATGCAGGTGCTGAGAGCAGGGGACCAGCCAAGAATCAAAGCCTTCCAAAGTCTGGTCTCAGCATTTGGTGTAGAAATCTGGAGAGGCAATTTGAAGTACGGATAATGTTTGCAGTGTACTGGAGCGTAATTTTCAGCTGAATTGTGCCAGCAGCTAGAAAGAGTGTGCTCTTGATTCCTCCTTTCAAATTGGGCCCATGGGTTTATCTGCCCCATGCCTGATGTCAGGTGATGGACAGGCTTAAAAAGCTGCTCTACACGTGCCATAAAATACCTGTTTTCCACAGCCTCTCTAGGAATGCAAATGAAAGGGACTAGAAGGCCACCATACACAGTTGTTACTGGTGGACTGTCATAGTAAAGTTTTTAAGCAGGCTCTGTGAAAGGGCAGCAAGCGGTGGATTTTCCCACATTGCTTTTCCCATTTCTTCAGCCCTCTGTGATTTACAGAACATCACCTGTTGGACCAGAAGTCATTTAATTTTATCATTTTCTACCAGGAGACTTCAATAGTTTACACTGCTCATCACTCTGAAGGATGACGGGCCCGGATATCCCCTCCAGCGAATTAAAAAATAATGAAAATAATGAAAAGACAGAACCTGGATCCAAGAAAAGCAGCGATGAAGCCAACAGCTTGCCTGCCGGGTTATAGCAACCATGAATCTGAGAAAATGAAAGGATTTGGGGTTTTCATTTTGGAAGTAATTACTATGAGCTCTCTGTCCATGATATTTCTTATCACTGCAGCTCTTTAGTTTAACTGGGGCCGAGACATTGTGGAAATTGGTTAAACTCGATGCATAAATGTTTGCAGACCACAGAGACCTTGAAGTGGGAACCATGTTCTGCTCTTGGTGGTTTATTTTGCTGGGCTCAGATTTCCATTCCTCCATATTTAAGCCATGTCCTGGCATACTTTTCCACAATACCTTTCCAGTTATATACCATCTAAGAGTGTCACCTAAATGATGGATGCAGGAATTTTTTGCTCATTTAAAACTCCTTGTCTGTCTGCCTGCCTTCCTGCCTCTCTGTCTCCTACCTGCTTATTCAAATCATGCAGAAATGGATTTTTTTTATTTGTTTTATAAAATAAAAGCATAAGTAAACTGGGCAGGTGAGGTGGAATTGATGAATTGGCTGCTTACCCTCCCCCCCAAAGTCAGAAACAAATTGGAATTGGCTAACACGATTTAATCCAATTTCTACTATAAACAATGCAGATGTGTTTTATCCCTGGTATTGCTGCAGTCAGAAAAGGGAATGCCAGGAATGTGTACAGCTAGATGAGTAAACCTTGCGCCAGACAATCTAAATTCAAACAGGGAATTCCATCCAGCCATTAGTTGCTAGAGAATGTCAAGCTGGTCGATGGCATTTCTGGACCTTGGGGGCATTGAGAGGTTTCAGAACTGTAGGCAGTTCAGATAGGATAACCCATGATTGGAGAATGAGAGCATTAGAAGAAGGGTGGTAGATCTGACCAAGTGTTCATCTCTAGACCCATAATTAAAGTGGCATCCAGCTAATGCTCAAGGATTTCAACTTGTGCAATGGCACTTCCCCTCCCTGTCCTTTCCCTGTGCACGTGCTGCACCCTCCCCAAATATTCTCCGGAGTTTTAGGGAAAACCTCAGAACAGATTTAGTGGAGGCACGGTGGGAAAAGGAGAAGTTCGACTGTGCAAGCAAAAATCTTTGCACATGTGGAATGTGCCACTTAGCGCTGCACTGAATACAACTCCCTATTTTTCAGATTGGCTAGTCCGATGCCTTCAAGAAACCTAGAAGCAGGGCACTAAGGTAAAACAAGAAGAAGAAACCAGCCACATTTCACACTGCAGCTTCCAGCAGCTGATACTCAGGCCAGTGGAAGTCTTTGGCAATCTTTTGCAAGGTCAAAATTTGTAGAGTTGTAAGTCCAAACCTCCAATGGTTCTTCTCAATTATGGATCTTCTCAATTTGGCACCCCATCAGCTGGGTGCTTAGTATGGTAGATCTACTGGCACTGCCCTAAATCTGGCGCTGCTCAGGCTCATGCAGTCGCTGAATCTGCTGACTCCTTTTAACTGGAATGACTATTAACCATGGAGAGACCTGTCCTTTGTGAGTTTGTCTAATCCCTTTTTTAAATCCCATGTAAGCTAGCGCCCGTATCTTGAGGCTCTGGATTCTGCGAATTAATTAGGCACTCTGTAAAGTACATTTGTCTTATCCTGAAGCTGCAGTCCATCAATTCCATCCACTGTACTGCCAATCAATCAAGTTCTGCTTTTGCAGAACTTTCACTTGCTTCATGCATCCTGGCTGCAATGGCAGAACTTTTGTGTAGGATAGAACCGACCTTAAACTTTTCCAAAGGGTGTGAGAACTGACAATTTTTCAAAATTGAGTTTTAGGTCAATCATTAGAATTGGACACTCACCTTTCAGAATCAAATGCATGGCGTTTGCCTTCTTTGGGTGGCTAACTGAATGCAGAATGTTCACTACATTATATCACATCCTTTCAAATATTGATTGATTCTGCATGTCGTAAGAATATAGGGGCCCTGCTGGATCAGATTAAAGTCCTACCTTGTCCACCATTCTGGTCTCATGATGGACAACCACGTAGCTATAGGAAGCCCATATACAGGGCATGATCACAATAGATCTTTATTGTTCAATGCTGTCAAATATTGATTGCTGCATATTGGAAACTGCAAGGCCATTTACTGGCCGAGGGAGCCGGCGTACAGCTTCCGGGTCATGTGGCCAGCATGACTAAGCCACTTCTGGCGAACCAGAGCAGTGCAAGGAAACGCCGTTTACCTTCCCACCAGAGTGGTACCTATTTATCTACTTGCACTTTGACGTGCTTTTGAACTGCTAGGTTGGCAGGAGCAGGGACCGAGCAACGGGAGCTCACCCTATCGCGGGGATTCGAACCGCCGATCTTCTGATCGGCAAGTCCTAGGCTCTGTAGTTTAACTGAAAGCACACACACCCCCGGCTAATACCCACATCTAATACCCAGGTTAGACTACTGCAATTTGTTATATGTAGGTCTGCCTTTGGAGACTGTTCGGAAATTTCAATTAGTTCAGAGAATAGAGCTGTTTCAAAATACTTTCCTGTTTCAGGCAATACTCAAAGCACCATGTTTAACTATTATAGCCCTACGAGGTTTGGGACCTGGATATTTAAAGGGTAACATCATCATTATTGTTGTTGTTGTTATTATCCTTGCTGTGGGATCACATTCATCCAGTGCTTTACCAACTGCATTGGCTCCTGGTGGAGTACAGGGTCAGATTTAAGGTGCTGGCTTTGACCTTTAAAGCCCTATGCGGCCTAGGACCCACGTACCTACGGGACCGCTTCTCCTGGTATGCCCCGCGGAGGACCTTACGGTCCGCAAATAACAACACTTTGGAGGTCCCAAGTCACAAGGTGGTTAGATTGGTCTCAACTAGGGCCAGGGCCTTTTCAGTACTGGCCCCGACTTGGTGGAACGCTCTGTCACAAGAGACTAGGACCCTGCAGGACTTGACATCTTTCCACAGGGCCTGCAAGACAGAGCTGTTCCGCCTGGCCTTTGGTTTGGACTCAGTCTGACCCTTATGTTTCCCTCCCCTTATGGTTTCGATCTATGGGCTACTTTAAAATGAGGCTGCATTTTAAATTGCATTTTAACCTGTATTTTAAATTGGGTTTTTTCCCCCTATTATATTTTTACTGTCATTTTACTGGTGTTAGCCACCCTGAGCCTGGCTCTGGCTGGGGAGGGCGGAGTATAAATAAAATTAATTTATTATTATTATTATTATTATTATTATTATTATTATTATTATTATTATTTACCATCTGGCTGGGTTTCCCCAGACACTCTGGGCAGCTTACAACATATCTAAGAACATAATCATCAGTCCTTAAAAATTTCCCTAAACAGAGCTGCCTGCACAGTCATTAAGAGCTTATTTGAAGGTCTTCCCAGTGGGGTGTTCAGAGGTGTTAGCGAGTGTCAGCCATGTCATCTTCCAGCAAGTATCTGTTGTGGCTAAGTTTTCCTTTGCAGTGGCTCCCCAAATTTTAATTTGCCCAGGTTCTTCCTGCTGTGCTTGTTTTATAGATTTTCATTGAAGGGGTCTTGATATATGTGGATTTTAATATTGTTATTTATTTGTTGAAATCATTTTGAAGGATAAGGTGTGGTAGACATTCTTCAGATAGATAAATATTGTCTGTTACATATCAGTCTGAGTGCCAGTTGATGCCAGCTGTCAGGATACTGTCAGGTGGTGGTGATGATAATGATGATGAAGATGATGATGATGATGATAATGATGATGATGATGTTTATTTATTTATACCCCGCCCATCTGGCTGGGTTTCCCTAGCCACTCTGGGTGGCTTTGAACAAAAGATAAAAAATACATTAAAACATCAGTCATTAAAAAAAATCCCTAAACTTCCCTAAATGGTGACTTCTGTTGCAAAACTTTGGCTGTCAGTGAAGAAATATCACTCCGTAATTCCCCGACCATTTTGCACATCCAAAGAACGGTCGCCACCATCGTCCTCAGGGAAGAATTTTAAGGAGAATTTTTTGGGAGTAGATTAATTTCTGCTCTAATCTAGGTATTCATTCTCTCTTTGCCCTAGTTTGCAATTAGAAAAAGATTCTCTAGTCCAGCACAGTTGATGCTGTCTGAAACAAGCTGTTTCTTCGTCTGTTGCAGAATGTAGTTCGTGGCACCAATCTAATTAAATCAAACACTTTAATTCATTTGCTGGATGAAGTAAATAATATTTGCATAATATTTACATAATATGTGCTGTGGTGTTGTTGTTGTTTTCACTGTCAGTGAAGTTTTTGCCTTTCCTGGTGTCCTCACATTTTTTATATTATTCAGCTTTGCATGTCTCAAGGCTGGTAGGGGAGGAGCTCAGGGCTCCAGCCAGCTAGCCAAGCATTCCGAAATACTTCATTCCACCCCCCCCCCCAGTTTCAAGATACTCCATTCCATTCTCCCTCCCATTTTTTTCTCATCTCAAGACTCAGTCAACATTCTGCAACCTCTGAGCATGTTGCTCACCCCTTATTTGGTTGTTTCTGGGGAGTGTTCTCTGGTCAATTTTTTCTTAAGCTTTTTTTTTTTTTTTTTTTTGAGAGAGAGAGAGAGAGAGAGAGAGAGAGAGAGAGAGAGAGAGTGGTTTTGGATTTGATATCACGCTTTATCATTACCCAAAGGAGTCTCAAAGCGGCTAACATTCTCCTTTCCCTTCCTCCCCCACAACAAACACTCTGTGATGTGAGTGGGGCTGAGAGACTTCAGAGAAGTGTGACTGGCCCAAGGTCACCCAGCAGCTGCATTTGGAGGAGCGGGGAAGCGAACCTGGTTCACCAGATTACGAGTCTACCGCTCCTAACCACTACACCACACTGGCACTAGTTATGCAACTTTCCAACGCTGGAAATCACTTCCCTTTTGGATATAGGTGGTCCCATTTTGTTTATGTAAAGACCCACACGCAGGCCCTACAAGTGTCCCTGTTTTCCATGGACAGTCCTGGATTTGCAGAAGCCGTCCCGGTTTCTGATTTGATCCCAGAACGTCCCGCTTTTCCTTAGGATGTCTCTATTTTCAACGGAGAAATGTTGGCGGGTGGGTGATCCCTGAGCCAAGGAGATAAGATACAACCTTTATTTTTTTAAAAAAATAATATTTATTGAGATTTTACAAACATTAAAAAGTTTCAAAGTTTAGACTTAACAAATAAGAACAAAAAATAACCTTAAAAAAGAAGAAAAAGCTACAAAAGTACAAAAACAGAACATATGAAAAATACAAAATAGAAAACAGTTAACAGAAAAGGGAAAAAAATCAATAATTTCATAACTTATACTTCATTTACTAGTTTCCTAACCTCCTCACACCTCCCTTTTTGTATTCCAGTTCAGATATTTAATTCAGCAAGTCCTTACCCTCTGTCATTTATCTTTACTCAGTATCTTGACCTGTCATAACCATGTATTTATAACCATTGTCAATCCATATTTACATATTCTTGATAATCTTTTTACCAATACCACTTAGTTTCCACCCGACATCATTTTAACATTCCTTAATTTTACAGTATTTCTGCAAATAGTCTTTAAATTTCTTCCAGTCTTCTTCCACCGACTCTTCTCCCTGGTCACAGATTCTGCCGGTCATTTCTGCCAATTCCATGTAGTCCATCACTTTCATCTGCCATTCTTCCAGTGTGGGTAAATCCTGTGTCTTCCAATACTTTGCAATCAGTATTCTTGCTGCTGTTGTTGCATACATAAAAAAGGTTCTGATAAGATACAACCTTTAGAAGACATCCGAAGGCTGCCCTCTATAGGGAAGTTTTAAAACGTTTAACGTTTTATTATGTTTTTATATACAGTCATACCTCGTGTTGCGTTAGGTTCATGTTGTGTCTTTTCGGCCTGCGAACGCAGCAAACCCAGAAGTGTATACTTCCAGGTTTTGCCATGTGTGCGTTCGCAGAAGTGTTTTGCGTGCTTCGTGCATGCACAGAAGCATTTATGTGAGCTTCGCACATGTGCAGATGCGCTCTATTGCGCCGCTTGTGTGCACAGAAGCGGCACTCTAGTTACGGACTTTTAGGGTGTGAACAGCACCCTGGAATGGATCGAGTCCATAACTAGAGGTACCACTGTATGTTGGAAGCCACCCAGAGTGCCTGGGGCAACCCAGTCAGATGGGTGGGGTTTAAATAATAGAACTATTGTTATTGTTATTACTGTTCTGGAATAGGATATCCCTATATGAGGAACGGCTAAGGGAGCTGGGCATGTTTAGCCTGGAGAAGAGGAGGTTAAGGGGTGATATGATAGCCATGTTCAAATATATAAAAGGATGTCACATAGAGGAGGGAGAAAGGTTGTTTTCTGCTGCTCCAGAGAAGCGGACACGGAGCAATGGATCCAAACTACAAGAAAGAAGATTCCACCTAAACATTAGGAAGAACTTCCTGACAGTAAGAGCTGTTTGACAGTGGAATTTGCTGCCAAGGAGTGTGGTGGAGTCTCCTACTTTGGAGGTCTTTAAGCAGAGGCTTGACAACCATATGTCAGGAGTGCTCTGATGGTGTTTCCTGCTTGGCAGGGGGTTGGACTCGTTGGCCCTTGTGGTCTCTTCCAACTCTATGATTCTATGATTCTATGATTCTATTTTCATCAAAATAATAATAATGTTGATGGTTATGTGTGACTTTGCTATTACATACCAGAGAAATTGTTCCGTGGATATCCAAGCAAGTAAAGAAGCAGATAGGAAGAGGCAAGGATGGTCCAGAAATCCTTCTTACCTGAATCTGGAGTTCTGAAAAGTGATGGACAGGTTGGCCTATTTACGATCCGCATCAGTTTCACATGCACTCAAGCACAGGTCCACCCCCATCCTGTTAGGTTAGTTTAGGTCGTTTGCCAGATGCGACATGCCGTCGCCTGACAAGCTTTAATGTCCCATTTCCTCCTGTAGTCTCAGGTTCATCAAAAAGAGCAGTATCAAAGATTCCGCATCCGAGTTGAAAAGTCCCCGGGTGGTTTCCTGTCTGCCTTAGTGTTTCTGCCAGCTGCTGGGATGCATTATAGCCTTCCCCTTCTACTTATGCCACCTGCCATCATTATGCCAACCAGGTGTCTGAAACCTTCCAGCTTTCCCTCCTGTAAACATGATCTGTCTTCTTCCGTCACTTGGCCAAGCTTTAGTTATACAGAGTCTGGTGTATTCGGCAAACTCTTCTCAAAGCATCTGCTCCTTCTTACATTTCTACCGGTCTGTGGGAATGAAGAAATGCGATAGAAACTGGGTGTTGGCATAAGAAATCTCCTTACACAGACAGTATTATTTTAATAGTCCACTCACAGTGGTCTTTTTCCATGCGGTTTTGTAGATGCTTTGCAGAGGCAAGCGTACAGAGGCAAGGTAATTATGGTGAACGTTGGAGAGTGCGTCCAGCTTCCATAGGTTTGTCCTCACTTACCCAAGGCTCATATGTATTGATTTCTCCTGCCTGCACTCAGTCCTTTGGCTAATCTGATAGAGCTTTAATTTGTTATATTTTAATAGATATAGGGACGCAGGTGGCGCTGTGGTCTAAATCACAGAGCCTAGGGCTTGCCGATCAGAAGGTCGGTGGTTCAAATCCCCGCAACGGAGTGAGCTCCCGTTGTTCGGACCCTGCTCCTGCCAACCCAGCAGTTTGAAAATACATCAAAGTGCAAGTAGATAAATAGGTACCACTCCAGCAGGAAGGTAAACGGTGTTTCCATGTGCTGCTCTGGTTCACCAGAAGCGGCTTAGTCATGCTGGCCACATGACCCGGAAGCTGTACGCCTGCTCCCTTGGCCAATAAAGCAAGATGAGTGCTGCAACCCCAGAGTCGTCCGCGGCTGGACCTAATGGTCAGGGGTCCCTTTACCTTTAATTGATATAAGAAGAGGGCATCAATCCAGTTGAAGCTAGGCAAGACTCATGAAACCAGAAAATGCCCCCCAAAAAAAACATTAGAGAGAGGACTCTAGTACACCTTGTTAATTGGGTAGAAAGCTACAGTGGTACCTCGGGTTAAGAACTTAATTCGTTTTGGAGGTCTGTTCTTAACCTGAAACTGTTCTTAACCTGAAGCACCACTTTAGCTAATGGGGCCTCCCGCTGCCGCTGCGCGATTTCTGTTCTCATCCTGAAGCAAAGTTCTTAACCTGAGGTACTATTTCCGGGTTAGTGGAGTCTGTAACCTGAAGCGTCTGTAACCTGAAGCATCTGTAACCCGAGGTACCACTGTATATCTATTGAAATATAACAAATTAAGGACCTGTCAGTTTAGCCAAAGGACTGAGTCTTGCCTCAGTTTCAACTGGATTGATGCTCTCTCTTTTTCTTTTTACACCCTTCTGCCTTTAAGATAAGCAACAGGCGGAACAGGTAAGGAGGAAGTGAAGGAATTCAGGGAGCTTGCACCCTGACTATAAGCGAACCAGCATAATGAACAAGAACAAGGAATGCAAAATCGCTTTATGACTCACCCTAATTATAACAAGAATTTGATAGATGCGTACATAACTGGGGAGTGTAACTATCTGTTACAAATACAGCAGCTAATTACATATGGAAGTACAGAGTATAATTAATGTTGCAGGTTTTGTGTGCAGTAACCTCTTTCTTTCCTACAGGGAGAAGAGGTTCTCCCGCCCTCTAGGATCTGCCTAATTTACTATGAAGTTGCATTTCTATAGGGCAGCCGTGCTTTACCACCCCTACCCCTTCTGCCACCCAGGCAAAATGGGAAAGGTCATATAGCTCACTGGCAGGGCACCTGTTGTGAAAGTTCCAGGTTCAATCCATAGTATTTCCAGCTAAGGCTAGGAGAGGCTTCCTGTATCAACCTCCAGAGAACAGCTGCCGGTCAGTGTTGACAATACTGGTTTTTGAGGACCACCTCTATTTCCTCTGGGGTGATTAGGACTGTCCATGAATTCTTGTTCCTTGGCAATTAAGGTTGAGCATGGTCAGTCCTGCTAGGAATTTTCTGATATCCTGTTTGGAATGTTGACAATGCTGAGATAGATGTGCCAGTGGTTTGGTCAGCATAAGGCACCTTCCTCTGTTCCCGCTGTGGTTCTCTGACCCACAAACACCAAAATGAAAAGCCAGCCAGCCTAATTTGCTGGAGTGTTTGATGCCTCGGTTTATTGGGGGGCTGGAGGGGGGGAGCAGTCTTGGGGCCCTACCACACTGCCCTCTGGAACAGGGGCTGGTCTGCAATTTCATCAAGTCACAGCAGAAACACCAAGATAGCGTCTGGAGAGGCGTGTACAGTGAAGAAGCCCACCCTCCAACCCTGCTCTGCCTAATTCCTTGCTTTCTCATCACTTTTGGCACACTATAATTTGAAATAATTACAAGCTTTTAGCTTTGTAGATACTCCCATTAGAACACATTCATATCTTACCCTTTTGTCTCCCCCCCCATCCCGCCTCCAATCTTCTACTTTGTCATTTTTTAAATAAATAAAAAAGATAGGGGAATTTCAACAGGTACTTTTTATTATTATTTAAGGAAAGGAGAAAACCGTGTACAACCATGGCATATTAACCATGATGATGATGATTTCCCGGCATCTTGAGTTGAATGCGTTTTTGCTGGAAGTGGACTATTATTTACATTAAGGGGTATTATCCTTCAGTTATTGTGTAGAAACTGCTTTCGAGACAGGCAAAGAGTATTATTATTCGTGGCTGTGCGTGTCGCATAGCTGATCGCTTGTCCTCTAAGAAATTGAGTGAAAACTATCCAATTGTCTTCGGGTAGATTGCGGACTCCTACGCTCACTATGTTAACAATAATATTCTCTCACTGCTGCTGTTACCCAGCTCCAACTGGAGTGCAATTGCAGGATGAGCAATGTATTACCAAAGAGGAGCACATTGGCATTTCAGCTAAGGATAGAATAATAGACCCCTAGAATGGACAAGGGCCATAGCTCAGTGACAGAGTGTCCTGACTTGCATCCAGAAGGTCCCACGTTCAACCCCCTGCATCTCTAGGTGGGTGTGGAAGAGAATCCTGTCTGAAGTTCTGGAGAGCCACCAGTGGTCAGTGTCAACAATACTCAGCTAGATGAACCAGTGGCATGACATAACATAAGGTGGTTTGATATGTTCCTAGAATCATAGAGTTGGAAGGAGCTTGGTAGGCCATGTAGTCCACCACAATGCAGGCAATACAGAGCTAGAGCATCTTCAAGAGATGCCTGTCCAGTGCCCTCGTGAGGACCTCACGCAGGGGAGAGCCAAATGCCTAGCTCCACTGTTGAAGTTCTTCTTGTACCATTAAGGAACTTCTCCCAATATTCACTAGAGACTTCACTTGATGTGCAAATGTCAGTTAAGAGAGCAGGAGGAGGAGTTCAAGTTCCTACAGTCCAGGATTGCTCAGGCTTCTAACCTGGGCCAACCCAGGGACCAACTGCCCCACCCTGGATTTAGCACTAGATCAGTTTGAGGGCAGGGCTAATGTTTTGTTTGTGTAGGGGTTTTTGGGGGGCTGGGTGACTCTAAGTAAATATTTGGTCAGGAGAGGAGCAGAGGAAGGAGGTGTTGAGTGCATGGAGTTGAATCCTGTGGACAAGCTTCTCCCACCTCCCGTGGAGAAACCGCTTGCGAAGGAACACAGGATTGAATATCCTGTTGCATGGAATGTTCGACCCTGTGGTGTGCTGATTCATGAGGCAGGCAAGAAAGAGGACCAGGCATCATGCAGGAAGAAGAGGCCAGGTGAGAAGGAGCAGCCAGCTGGGAAAGTCGCTTAGAAAGGCAACTTCCACCACTCACCTTCTCCCAGGAAGATGCAGCTGGTCGGGTAGGTCCCTCCTATTCTCCTAGGTGGACTTCCCACCCAACAACATCTACCTCTCGATCGATCGATTGATTGATTGATTGATTGATTGATCGCTTGCATTTACACCCCACCTTTTTCCCCAAGCACCTCAAGGTGGTCTACGTGGTTTCCCCACTCTTCATTTGACCCCCCACAACAACTCTGTGAGGTGGGTTAGGCTGAGAGGCAGTGACAGGCCCAAGGTCATGCAGTGGCTGCATGAGGGTTCGAACCCTGGTCTCCCAGGTCCACACCTGACACTCTAACCACTAAACTCCTCTGGCTCTCTTGCCTGACTTTCCTGCCTTGGACAGCTGTGCCACCTGAGTTGACCAGTGGCAATCCAGAGCTCTCTCAGCAAGACCCAGGTGACACCCAGGCCATACGTCACCCTGAATTGGCACACACACACATGCACATAGATTGCTTTCACACTGTTGATGTCAACAGTCTTGGCCCCAAGTGCACTGAGGATGGGGCCAGCATTAGAAGTCATCATCTGCTTCCCTCTGGGTGCATTCACTGTACATTTGTTTGTATTATTATTACACTTCTTAGTCACATTATACCAAAAAAAGAACCCCACCAATTATTGTTTTGTGGGGGGCCAGCTTCCAACATTTTGCCACCTGAGACAAGATGGTGCTTCCCCGCTACTTCCCACAGTTGAATCTTACCTCAATGCTCCTGTCAGTACCATGTCCCCTACCTCAGCTAAGAGCAGCAGGTTAGCTAGAAGAGCCAGGTCTGTCCCCCACCCCTTTGCTGCTCCTCTGTTTCCTGGGGTAGTTGACTCACTCTACCTCAGGGAAAAAATCTGCCTTATACTGGATTAGACCAGTGAACCATCTTGTTCAGTACTGCGTCCACAGCCTCCCAAGAGAGAGTGATTCCCTGCCCCATCTGGAGATGTTGGGGCTCAAGCCTGAGACCTTCTGTGTGCAAAGAAGCTGCTCTACTGCTGACCTATGGCACTTCCCTATAGC
Source organism: Podarcis liolepis (assembly GCF_965112155.1). Taxonomy (NCBI): domain Eukaryota; kingdom Metazoa; phylum Chordata; class Lepidosauria; order Squamata; family Lacertidae; genus Podarcis; species Podarcis liolepis. The sequence goes on from NC_139556.1 coordinate 91,983,030, forward strand.
TGTGGTAGCGCTGTACCATCTGAGAGCATATGCAGTTGAGAGCCAGACAAAACAAAACTCCCTCTATAGAACTCTCTCTCCAGAGAAACCCTCCAGTGTAACTCTCTTTCAACATTTTAAAAGCAATATTTTTTAAAAACCCTCTAGAGGCCTTTTCAGCTTGTTTTTCTTTTCGAGTTTTATCTCTCTTCTGCATGCTAATGGTTTTTATTTAAATGTCAGCTTTGTTTTATAATTCGATGTTAATGTTTCCCTATTGCAATTTTGCAAGTCAGCTTGAGGGCCCAGCTTGGGTTGAAAGGTGGGAATGCGAAGGAGAGGAAAATAAAAATGATAGAATGATACCTTGTGTAGCGCGCACACAAGCACACACACACGCACAGTTTCCGTCTCATCTCTTCCATGCTGAATGCTTTCTCCACTTGCACTATGTCACAATACCTTCCTTCTCTTTATTTCAGCCCTCTGTAGTTGCTGAAAGCGCTGGACTACCAGCAGGGCACCTGCCATCTCTTTTCAACCTTAGAAGCAGGTACACTGTGGATTCGCAGCCGTGCCAGCTTCCCAACACATTCATACTAGTCCGCCCACGCAATATTGTGCCTGACATCTGCCACCACTGATGCTCTGGTGCCAGCAGACTGCTCAGTTCTGCGTGTTTGGCCATCAGGAACCAGACGGGACCCAACCCATTCTTTTCCAAGGGTCACAATGAACATCAAAGACAGAAGCTGTGCAAGGAGTGGAGAGGGGAGGGAGGAAGAGAGAGAGAGACCTGTTTGTGTTCCTGCTAGTGTCCTGAGCTAGAGGTGAAACTGCATGCCAAAAAAAACAAAGGTTCGTGCCAAAACAAAACAAAAAAGTTTGCGTTCTTTTCTTCCAAGCATGAACTTGATCATGGTTCCTTCTAGGCCCAATGTACAGGAGTGGGTGCATGCAAAGCAGGTTTTCTGCCACCTTCCCCTGTATGCAAGGTCCTAAATTGCATGCAGAAGGTCCCACAGTCAATCCTGAGCATCTTCAGGTAGACTGGGAGAGGCACCTGGCTGAAACCCTGGGGAGCCACAGACTTACTATGTTCCAGTAACATCTAAGGCAGGGATGGGGAACTTCTGGCCTTCCAGATGTTGTACTAGAATTCACATTCTCCAGATATGCTGGCTGTGTCCCTCCAACCCATTGACATCTGGAGAGCCACAGGTTCCCCATCCCTGATCTAAGAGCTGATGAAGAGAGCATCACCACCACCCCCAGTTCCTTCATTGATTGCCTCTGGTTTGTTGGCTCCCCTCTTCCCAAACCTTGAAACATGGAGATGTGTGGGTGTATGGCCCTTGTGGACAAGCTGTAGCTTAGTGGCAGAGTACAGGTTTTGCATGGAAAACATCTCCTGGTCTTGCCTTGGCATTTCTAGTTTTAAAAATTCAGGTAGCACAGGTGTGGGAGACCTTTGGTCCTCCGGATTTTGCTGGACTGCAGCTTCCATCATCCTTGACCATTGGCTATGTTTGCTGGGGCCGATGGGAGCTACATCTGGAGGTCCAATGGTTCCCCATACCTGATATGGCAGGAAAGACTCTTCTGGCCTGAGACCCAGGAGATCTGCTGGAACTCAGAGCAGACAATAGAGATAGATGGACCAATGATCTGAATCTCAATAGGACACCTTCATCTATTTATGTTAATATTTTAAATAAATAAAAGGTAGATAGAAAGACCATTTCAGCCATATGATGCCACAACTGTAAAGGTAAAGGGACCCCTGACCATTAGGTCCAGTCGTGGATGACTCTGGGGTTACGGCACTCATCTCGCTTTATTGGCCGAGGGAGCCGGCATACAGCTTCCGGGTCATGTGGCCAGCATGACTAAGCCGCTTCTGGTGAACCAGAGCAGTGTACGGAAATGCCGGTTACCTTCCTGCCGGAGCGGTACCTATTTACCTACTTGCACTTTGACATGCTTTCGAACTGCTAGGTGGGCAGGAGCTGGGACCAAGCAATGGGAGCTCACCCTGTTGTGGGGATTTGAACCACTGACCTTCTGATCAGCAAGCCCTAGGCTCTGTGGTTTAACCCACAGCGCTACCCGTGTCCCTTGCCACAACTGTAGAACAGAGTTATCTCAATATTATTTCCCAACTTTGACAGATGCTGTAATGGGTATGAGTTACTCGTGCATAAACTGGTGTCTCTCTAGGCTAGTTTGCCTTGTTAAACCTTTCTGACTGCACAGCCCTTGCTCAACGTGGCTGCCTCAATCGCTGGCAGAATCTGTCAGTGGGCGTTTCTTGAACCTCTTCCAACATAAAAGTTGTTTGACACCCAGTCTCCTCCTCTCACTGCACGGGAGTCTTCTGTGCAGGGAGGGCGTGGGCAGCGGAGGACCTGGGCTCTCCTCACTGATGTCCAGTGAAGAGTCCTGGAGCCCTCTCTCCGATTCCCCCATCTGCCCCCCTTTCTCCCTGGTGTTGCGCTGATTAGCTTCCCCCTCTACTGAGCTGTTTCTCCCCCTGCTGCTGGGTCCTTCGCCAGCATCATCTGGGAGCCTCCCCTTTGCCTCTCGCTCTGATGTCAGTTCCCTGACAGATGCTGTTCAACCAGTACAGTCTAATCACAAGAACGTAGCAAGCTGTCTTATACTGAGGTCAAACCATTGGTTCATCTAGTCTTTCCTTGTCTACTCTGACTGGCAGAAGCTCTCCATAATTTCAGAATGATTCTATTTCCTACTGGGAGATACTGAGAATTGAACCTGTAACCTTCTACATGAAAAGCAGATGTTACCACTGAGCTACAAAGTGGTACTGTGCAGACTCTGATGTACCACCTCTGTGGCAAGTAGGCCTACGTCAGAGGGTGGCTGAACACTGCTGTCCCATTCTGCAGTTTAAAAATGGCTGCTAACCAGGAAGTTCAAATCATGCTATTGTCCTAGGCTTGATGACATTAATTAAGAGCACCTCTCTTCCTTAATTTCACATTCTGCAAGGACTGGGAGAGTTTCTGATCCTGAGGGTGGTAATAGTACCAATGGACCAGCAACAACATGTTGCAGTCTGAGGTGCTCGTGTTCAGGGTTCCAACCAGTCAACCATGCCTTCTTCCAGAATGTTCCATTTCTTCCGCAACACATAAACACACAGTTTTTCCCTTTTCCTCAAACAGCCAGTCAGCATTCCGTGCCCACTGAGCATGCTTCTCCCAAGCCTGCTAACAAGCTCCATCTTTAGCTACAAATAGATTTAGTACCTAGATAATTTAGTCTGCTATTAAAATGTAAGATGATGAGTGTTGGTGTGGCTAGAAGGAAAAGAAGGTTAGAGGCTGGTTGATGATCCATTATTATTATTATTATTATTATTATTATTATTATTATTATTATTACCCCACCCATCTGGCTGGGTTTCCCTAGACAGTCTGGACAGCTTTCGGCACATATAAAAACACAATAAAATGTCAAACATCAAAAACTTCCCAATTCAGAGCTGCCTTCAGATGCCTTCAGTTGTGTAGTTCTTTATGTCCTTGACGTCTGATGGGAAGGCCCTCTGCTTGGTTCCCTGTAGCTTTACTTCTTGCAGTGAGAGAACTGCCAGAAGACCCTTGGAGGAGGTCCTCAGTGTCCTTAATGGTCCACGAATCTCCCTTGATAGGGGCTGATTCTTAAAAGATGGTTTCAAGATAGTAAGAGCTTCTCCAGAATGTTCCAAAAAGAGAAGTGGGGAGAACCATGAGAAGTTTGAGGAAGTACACACACCTTTCCCAAGTCTGCCAGACTGAAAGGAGGGGCTGATGATGTCTGGGAAGAGGAACAAAAGGAGAAGCTGTTGCCTGAGATAGCAGGACACAGAATGAGGCAGACATAGAGCAAAGCAGAGGGGAAGACAGTGATGAGCTGACAGCTGGAAGGCATCTCAGGGGGTTGGTTTGGAGCAGCTCCCTGGGAGGCTGATGTGAGGCAGTGGATTTGGGGCTTGCAGGAGGACTTAAGCTGCTTGGTCCCACCTGGGCTCTGCTTGTCTCTTTGTAAATAAATTACAAAACACCATGATCTCCTCCCCGGTGATCTCTCCTCCAAAGGAAAGCAACATTCTGTGGAACTCTGCACAGTTCAGGCATGTAGGGGTGGATGGATGAACCTGTCAATTTCTGTTTCCGTTCCTCATTCTTCCAGGCTTAAATTCAGATATCCACATTTCTCTAGCAATTTGTGATGTCTTTTTAAAAAATGTCCTCTTGATTATCTGTCAGAATTTTAATACTGTACACACCTCTCATAATACGTACATTCACCAAATGTGCACATGTATCGTAATATGCACATACGCATTTTGCAAGCCATTCCCCCAAATACAGTGTATTTGATACATTATTTTTACTCGGATGTGTATTTTTATGCTTACCCCCCCCCCGATATATGCATCGCTGTGCACATTATTTTGTTGCAGTATTATTCGGAGAAATACAGATTTCAATGGGAAAGTGGACATTGCTTCGAGAAGTGTGACTCAGTTCGTTTTCCATAAAATGCAAACGAAATGGAATTTCTCCTCCATTCCTAGTTAACAATATTTTTTTTAAAAAAATAAAATTTATTACTTTTCCAACAATTTAAACACAACAAAAAAAAGACAATACAATACAAAGACACTACATAACACTAACACATTAAACTAACAAAACAAAACAAAAACCGTTTAAAACACATCAAACAATTTCAACACTTTATCTTTCATTCACTTATTTCAACGACCTCCTCACACCTCCCTTTTTGTATTCCACTTCTGTTAATTGTTCCAGCAATTCCTTTCCATCTTCCTCTGTTTTCTATCCTATAATTATCTTGACACATTCTAACCTTATTTTTTCCTTTAATACTCTATTAATCTATTTATACTTAGTTCCTTATAGCATTTCTACTAAAGCCATATAACTTCATTCCAACATTTTTCTAACATTCATTAATTTTACAGTATTTCTGTAAATAGTCTTTAAACTTTTTCCAATCTTCTTCCACCGACTCTTCTCCCTGGTCTCGGATTCTGCCAGTCATTTCCGCCAGTTCCATATAGTCCATCAACTTCATCTGCCATTCTTCCCGGGTGGGTAAATCTTGTCAGTGGCATAGCATGAGGGGTGCAGGGGGGGCCGGCCGCACCGGGCGCAACTTCTGGGGGTTAGGGTTAGGGAGCGCAAATCCACGGGTTAGGGGGCGCAAATTACTTGCCTTGCCCCGGGTGCTGACAACCCACGCTACGCCACTGAATCTTGTGTCTTCCAATACTTCGTAATAAGTATTCTTGCTGCCGTTGTTGCATACATAAAAAAAGTTCTATCCTTCTTTGGCACCAGGAGAAAGGCCTCTGGTTTCTCATCCCTAGTTAACAATACACAGTAAGGTTGTTTGGGGAAGATCCCTTGTCTAGTTTGCCCTGTATAGCCCCCCATTTTTCCCTTTGAAAGAATTCCGTTTTGCTTGTTTTAAAGTTTTCCCAGATACCAGTCAGGCAGAGAAAATAAGCCTGCCTCATGTTAGTACCAGAATCATGGGAGAAAGGAGCGCAAGCTTCAGGAGGGGGCTGTTAGAATTATCCTTGCATTTTTATGCAAGGACCCCGTTATAACACCGAACAGAAATTGCATGCCTATCCCAAGTCAAAAGAAATCTTACCTCGGGCATACTGCTTTTGTTTTTAATTTCCTTGGCGTGTTAGGTTGGGTCCTTTGGAAGGGAGGGGAACCCCGCAACACAAAGCAGCTCTCGCCACGAAATTCCCCAGCCCAAGCGTCTGGTGTGTGTGCCTGTCAAAACCCCCGTTGCCCTTCCAAACTATCTCAGACATTTTGAGCAAGGGAGCATTCAGGGAACGTGAGTTAGCAAGGGGGGGTTGTGACATTAATGGTCCGAAAAGGCTTTAAACGTCAGGAGGTAAGGATGACGGCGCTCGACAACTGGTGGCAGGTCAGAGGATTCCTCCAGATTCTGCTTTATTAACAATTAGGGTGGTGGTTCTCCGCCTCCTCTCCCCCCACCCTTCCCTCACCCCCTAAAACAACAACAACAACTCCGGTGCGTTTGGGCTTTTCCGACGAAGAGAAGATGTGACAAGTCTGAGAGGTAGGATTTCCGCTTGGGAAACAAAGGCGTCTCTGGCTGCTCCCGAGGGCTGTATTGTTTTATTTCGGCTGCTTCTGGGAGGGGGGGGGGATTCTAAGTGGATTGGGCATGCCGGATGCGGAGTCGGGAGAAAAGAAGGTTTGGGGTGCAGAAGGGGTGTGGAGGGTTCGCTTCTCATCATCGGAATGGAGGAGGGGGAGAAACCTGCCGGTATTACGAACTGAGTGTGTTTCGGTGAATGGCAGCTGTATTGTCTCGGGAGCGCAACGCTGGTCGTGGAAGTGATGAGAGCATCCTTGTTTTGCTTCCCAAGTTGTACATTCCACACTGTATTTCCCGGAGAGTTTTTTTTTTTTCTTCTCTCTCTCTATCTCCCCCTTTTCAATAGAAAGGAATGCACAGAGGTCACAAAGGCAGCACGCCGGTCTCTTCTCGGTCATTCCGGCTGGGTTGGGACAGGAGTTGAGGATGGAGGGAGCAGGCAGAGGCTATGGGAGGAGAAGGTGGGGCAGGAAATGAGTGGAGGGGGGCCAGAGCCTTGAAAGCGGAGGGGGCGAGGGCTCTGTGCTCTTAGCATGCACACCGAGTCCTCCCATCGCCACCACCGTGCCGAGAGAGAGAGAGAGAGAGAGAGAGAGAGAGAGAGAGAGAGAGAGGTGGGGAGTCTGTTTCTTTGAGTCAAGAGCCATCGAGCATAAACCCCGTTGGAAAGAAGAAGGAACCGGGCAGTTCATCATTTTGTATAATGGCAGGCAGGTTTGGCAAAAGTCTGTGGTCAGTGTTCCGGCTGGACAAGAATATTGTGTTCATGATGAAAGAGGGCCACCTATATTTCACTTGCTCACTCTCAGGGTTCTTTAGAGACAGGGTCAAACAGGGTTTAGCCACAGATCTTGCTTTCAATAACAGTGTCCTGCCACGCAGTCTTTCAAAACACTATGCCTCTGACCGTCTGAGAAAGCTTAATACCCAGTGCCAATCCTGAGGGATGTGATCACTCCTAATAGGTCTGGAAAAGAGGACTGCCTCCTATGTTTTAATGAAGACTTCATCCAGTCAAGACTTTTTGTCTTGGTGATCGTGGGCCAGAGTGTCACTGAAGGAACATAGAATTGTTGGATCATCTAGTCCAACTCCTTACAATGCATGAATCTCAACTAGATCATCCATGACAGATGGCCATCCAACCTCTGCTTAAAAACCTCCAAGGAAGAAGAGTCCACCACCTTCCAAAGGAGATGGTTCCACTGTTGCACAGCTCTTACTGTCAGAAAGTTCTTCCTGAAGTTTAGTCAGAATCTCATTTCTCATAACTTGAAGCCATTGCTTCAAGTCCTACTCCCCAGAGCAGGAGAAACCAAGCCTGCTCCATCTTCCATGTGACAGCCCTTTAGATAGTCTTCTCAGTCTCTTCCAGGGTAAGCTTACCCAGCTTCCTCAACCATTCCTCATAAGGCTTGGTTTCCAGACCCTTGGTCATCTTTTGCACATGTTCCAGCTTGTCAATATCCTTTTTAAAGTGTGGCACCCAGAACTGGTCACAGTACTCCAGGTATGGTCTGACCAATGCAGAATAGAGTGGTACTATTACTACCCTAGGGTGGCGCTGTGGGTTAAACCACAGAGCCTAGGACTTGCCGATCAGAAGGTTGGCGGTTCGAATCCCTGCAACAGGGTGAGCTCCCATTGCTCGGTCCCAGCTCCTGCCAACCTAGCAGTTCGAAAGCACATCAAAGTGCAAGTAGATAAATAGGTACCGCTCCAGCGGGAAGGTAAACAGTGTTTCCATGTGCTGCTCTGGTTCGCCAGAAGCGGCTTAGTCATGCTGGCCACATGACCAGGAAGCTGTACGCCAGCTCCCTCGGCCAGCAAAGCGAGATGAGCGCCGCAACCCCAGAGTCAGTCATGACTGGACCTAACGGTCAGGGGTCCCTTTACCTTTATTACTACCCTTGATCTGGACACTATACTTCTGTTGATGCAGCCTAGAATAGCATTAGCTTTGTTTTTACTGCTGCATCACACTGTTGACTCATGTTACACTTATTGTCTACTAAGACTGCTAGATCCTTTTCACATGTACCCCATCTTATATTTGCAGCTGTTTCTTCCTATCTAAGTGTAGAACCTTACATTTGTCCCCATTGAAATTCATTTTGTTAGTTTGAGCCCAGTTCTCCCATCTATTAGAATCATTTTGAATCCTGATTGTGTCTTCTGTGGCATTAGCTTGGAGTGATCTGCGAATCTGATGAGCAACTCCTCAATTCCTTCATCCAAGTCATTTATAAAGATGTTGAACAACAGTGGGCCCACAGACAGACCCCACTTTACTTTTTCCCCAGGATGATGAGGAATGGTTGGTGAGCCCTCTTGAGTTTGGTCAGTCAACAAGCTACAAATCCACCTAAAAGTTACCTTGTCCATCCCACAGTTTACCAGTTTCTGTGCAAGAATATCATGGTGGACTTGGCCAAAACCTTTACTGAAATCACTATGTCTACAGCATTTCCCTGTTCCACCAAGCTTGTAACCCTACCAAAAAAGGAAGGAGATTCCTCTGGCATTACTAGTTTTAGAGAAACCCATGCTGGGTCTTAGTAATCACAGCATCTTTTTCT